>NC_140992.1:5398592-5630100 GCF_052327205.1 Somniosus microcephalus
CGGTCGGTGTGTCTGTCTGTCATTCTGTCTGTCATTCTGTCTGTCATCGCCTGTGCGTCTGTCGGGCTATGCGCTCGAAAGTTACAGGGCGTACCTACGCGCGTGTTACCTCCAAAGAAGCTTACACTTCCGAGACGGTTTTAAGCGTATTTACGTTTCGGCCGGGCTAAAATCCTGCCCGCGGTATCCCAAAAACCTTCAACGTTCCGCTCATTAGCATCTCATTATCCGCTCATTAGCGACAGAGTGACCTCGAGCTCGACCAATCGTATGCCGGGTTGCTGGCGTGTGCCGCCGGGCCAATCGGTGCATGTGTGGCCGGGCCTTATCATTCTGAACCGAGGTGAGTCGCCGCCATCTTGATTCCAAACTTTTCCTTTCTTTTTCCCGCTTTCTGCGTCTTAAGAAAAAACGTAGCTTTTAAAACACATATTGTTTTTTAAAAAAATGATTTAGAAAGTAATTAACTTATCTAATCTCATTAATTTTCCTACCTTTCCCCGTTTTTTCCAGGTAGGCCTAGAAGCCTCGGTGTCTCCTCCGCACCCACGCCCGAGCTAGGCACCTCCCGGCCCCACTCGAAGGCTGGAGGGCCGAGCCTCAGCCCAGCGCCGCTAGGGTGCACGCGCAGCAGGAGCTGAGACGCGCTGTCTCTCTCTGGCTCGGCCGGGGGGCGGGGCTTGCTGAGCGTCAAGCGTTACCCAAGCAACCCCGGCCGGCCGTCTCGCACAGCCGCAATCGGCGGTCTTCACCTCGGGGGGTGGCGTGGGGGGGGGCCGCGACCCTCGGGGGGACGCGACCCTCAGGGGAGGGGGCCGTGACCCTCAAGGGGGGGGGCCGTGCGCGCAGCAGGAGCAGCTGAGACGTGGCGTCTCTCTCTCTCTCTGGCTCGGCCCGGGGGCGGGGCTTGGTCAGCGTCACGGTTACCCTGGCAACCGGGCCCGCCGGCCGAGCCAGAGAGAGACGCCGCGTCTCAGCTCCTGCTGCGCGCGCAATCGTCGGTCTTCACCTCGGGGGGCGGGGGGCGGCACGCGACCCTCGGGGGGGGCCACGACCCTGGGGGGCCGCGACCCTCGGGGGGCGGGGGTCGCGACCCTCGAGGGGGGGCGGCCGCGACCCTCGGGGGGGCCCCCTGCCCTCCCTGCCCCCCCGCCCCCCCCCTTCCCCCCGCCCTCCCCCTCCCCTCCCCCTCCCCTCCCCCCTCCCCTCCCCTCCCCCTCCCCCCCTCCCCTCCCCTCCCCCCCTCCCCTCCCCTCCCCTCCCTCTCTTCCCCCCAGTCGCTCTCTGTCTTCCCCCCAGTCGCTCTCTCTCTTCCCCCCAGTCGCTCTCTCTCTCTCTTCCAACAACAACATGCCCTCGAAAAAGCCTCGGCACCGCCGGGCACTTCAGCTAGTATATATATAAATGGATACAGTCGCTCGCTCTCTTCCTCCCCAGTCGCTCGCCCACTTCCCCCCCAGTCGCTCGCTCTCTTCCCCCCCAGTCGCTCGCTCTCTTCCCCCCCAGTCGCTTGCTCTCTTCCCCCCCAGTTGCTCACTCTCCTCTCCCCCAGTCGCTCGCTCTCTTCCCCCCAGTCGCTCGCTCTCTTCCCCCCAGTCGCTCGCTCTCTTCCCTCCCCAGTCGCTCTCTCTCTTCCCCCCCAGTCGCTCGCTCTCTTCCCCCCCGTCACTCGCTCTCTTCCCCCCAGTCGCTCGCTCTCTTCCCCCAGTCACTCGCTCTCTTCCCCCAGTCATGCGCTCTCTTCCCCCCCAGTCTCTCGCTCTCTTCCCCCGCAGTCGCTCGCTCTCTTCCCCCCAGTCATGCACTCTCTTGCCCCCCAGTTGCTCGCTCTCTTCCCCCCAGTCGCTCGCTCTCTTCCCCCCCAGTCGCTCGCTCTCTTCCCCCCAAGTCACTCGCTCTCTTGCCCCCCAGTTGCTCACTCTCTACCCCCCCAGTCGCTCGCTCTCTTCCCCCCCAGCCACTCACTCTCTTCCCCCCCAGTCGCTCGCTCTCTTCCCCCCCAGTCGCTCTCTCTCTTCCCCTCCAGTCGCTCTGTCTCTTCCCCACCCAGTCGCTCTCTCTCTGCCCCTCCAGTCGCTCTCTCTCTTCCCCCCCAGTCGTGCTCTCCCTCTCTCGCCCCCCAGTCACGCTCTCTCTCTCTCCACCCCCCCAGTCGCGCTCTCTCTCTCTCTTCCAACAACAACATCCCCTCGAAAAAGCCTCGGCACCGCCGGGCACTCTAGCTAGTATATATGTATATATAGATAGATACATAGCTATATAGATAGATAGATAGATAGAGATCGATAGATAGATAGGTAAATAGATAGACAGATAGGTAGATAGATAGATAGATGTAATGATAGATACAAAAGGCAAACACGCAAAAATGGCAAAAAAGAGTTGGCATATGAGGGAGAGTATAATGGCGAGAGGCAGTGTTAGGGAGATAAATACAAGCAGGGAGAAATAATTAATTTACACTTATAGAACGCCGTTCGCATCGTCAGATCTGTCTGTTTTGTATCTGTCTCTCACCCGGTTTAGTTGCTTGCCTCTGTTTCTGTCCCAGTGTCTGCCTGTATTTCTCTTTCTGCAATTGGCACGGTTTCTTTGCCTCTCCAGTAAGCATTGCAGAACGTATGTTGCTGGACAAGAAATTCAGATACTTGGATTAATAATCTTGAGAACTTGAGTTCAAATGCCACCATGGCAGATTCAGAATTTGAATTCATTGTTTATGTTACTCCAGACCCAAACCAAACCGACTAGTTCCTAACTTCCCTCTGAAGTGGTCTGGCAAGCCCATCAATTTAGGTCAGCGAGGCATGGCCAATAAATTCGGTATTCCCAGCGACGCCCATACCATCAGAATTAATTAAAAATAAAACAGCCCAGAAAGTGATGCCGGCACACATTTGGCACACGGGACGATCCCTATAGCAAAGCGATCGGCCCGAGTCCCGCCAGATGTTGGGCATGGGTTGTCATTTACATCAGACCAACAAGTTACAGATGCATTCTGGGCATCCCCAGGCAGCACGCCGGTGAAGACCGTTTGAATTTCCAGATGCTTCAACGCCGGCAGTGGCCCTCAGGTAGAACTTGGAAGAACGGGAGGAAGTGTGTCGGCCAGAAGAGGCCGGGGGGGGGGGGATGGGTAGGAGTTGAGGTAGCGATCGGGAGGCGGATGATTGGCGGCCAGTAGAGGGCCATGGTTTTAATGTAGAGCTTGGAGCAGTATTTCTGCACCTCTTGGCTCCAAATACATGTAATTTTTCAAAAAAAATTTGCTTATTAATTGCACCCTACAGTGGTGTGCGTAAGGCTGCCGCGAGGCCGCAGGTACACCTCGTTTGACTGAAAGCAGTCCGACCGGCTTACTCAATTTAGTAAAGGGGTCTCAACCAGGCGTTAAGCCCCTTATTTGCATATGCAAATGCTGAACTGCTGTTTCAGGTGCGGGCCCTGGACACATTTTTTGATGCTATACCAATCTGGTGGGTGCCCCATGTCTAGCTCAGAACGTACATCGCACAAGGCACGTCATATTGGATAGATTGGCACTTCTTTACAACGGTTTTCTCTCTGCTTTCTGTTCCTTAGCCAAGCATATATCCATGCTGCCAGTGCCCCTTAAATACAGTGGGCTTTAATTTTGCTAACAAGTTCATTGTGTGGTGCTTTGTCAAACGCCTTTTGAATGTTCAAATACACAACCTCAACCGCACCACCCTCATCAACCCTCTCCGTTACTTCATCAAAGAAATCGATCAAGTTAGTCAAACACAATTAGCCTTTAAAAATCCATGCTGACTTTCATTTATTAGCTGAAATCTTTCCAAACATCTAACGTAATACCGATATTTAAGAAGGGGGATTGAACATGTCTAGGGATTTATAGACCAGTCAGCGTAACATTGGTGGTAGGAAAAATAATGGAACCCCTATTAATGGAGAAAATAGAAGAACATCTGGAAACCAAAAATATAATAATGAATAGTCAATATGGATTTAAAAAGGGAAAGTCTTGCTTGCCCAAACTCATTGAATTTTTTGAAGAGGGAACAGAAAGAGTAGACAACGGTAATGCAGTAGATGTAATTTACCTGGATGTTCAAAAGGCCTCCCATAAGGTATACCATAATAGACTGATGATCAGGGTAATTGAATGCAGAGTATGGGGCCAAGTAGCCGAAGGGAATGCCGGCTGGCTACAGGACAGAAAGCAGAGAGTAGGGGTAAAGGGTAGCTATTCACAGTGGTAGAAGGTGGGTAGTGGTATTCCACAAGGATCAGGACTGGGAACACTGCTGTTCACAATTTACATTAGTGATTTAGACTTAGGAATCAAAAACACAATTTCTAAATTTGCGGATGACGCCTAATTGGAGTGGGGTGGGGGGGTTGGCAATACTTTGGAGGACTGCAACACTTTACAGGAGGACATTAATTAACTTGCAGAATGGGCACATAATTGGAAAATGACGTTCAACACAGATAAATGTGAGGTATTACATTTGGGCAGGAGAAATAAGGAGGTCCATTGTCACTTGGAGAGTGCGAGACTAGGTGGGGTAGAGGAACAAAGGGATCTCGGAGTACAAATACAGAAATCACTAAAAGCTGCGACACAGGTTAGCAAGGCCATAACAATGCAAAGCAAGCACTAGGGTCTATTTCTAGAGGGATAGAATTGAAAAGTAGGGAAGTTATGCTACACCTCTATCGAACCTTGGTTAGACTACACTTAGAGTATTGCTTACAGTTCTGGTCGCCATATTATAAAAAATCTATAGCGGCATTGGAGTGGGTGCCGAGATGATTTACAAGGATGATACCAGAAATGCGAGGGTATAAATATCAGGAAAGGATGAACAGGTTGGGTCTTTTTTCTCTTGAAAAAGAATGCTGAGGGGTGACCTAAGAGGGGCCTTTAAAATTATGAAAAATTTTGAAAGAGTGGATACAGAGAGAATGTTTCCACTTGTGGGGAAGAGCATAACTACATGCCATCAATATAAGGTATTCACCAATAAATCCAATAGGGAATTCAGAAGAAACTTCTTTACCCAAAGAGTGGTGATGATGTGGAACTCGCTACCACAGGGAGTGGTTGAAGCGAATAGTATAGGTGCATTTAAGGGGAGGCTAGACAAACATATGAAGGAAAAGGGAATAGAGGGCTATGCTGATAGATTTAGATGAGAAAAGATGGGAGGAGGCTCGCGTGGAGCATAAATGCCGGCATGGACTGGTTGGGCCGAATGGCATGTTTCTGTGCCGTATATCCTAATTAGTACTGATGTAAAACGGCTACTGAGCACTTGATTTCAGTATAAAACAAGGCTTTATTCAACTGTTTCAAAACCATGATATTTCTAGTTACATCACTAGTTCCTGGTTACAGAAACATCCTGGGCAAGCTGGGCCAACGCCTGAGTATTTACACTCCTTGGCCGGCACCACCAGCTGGCCGCCCAGTGTTACTTCATGAGTCATGATAAGATTCATGACAAGTACTATGTTTGTTAGATGCCAAATAATTTTGTCCCGGATTTTTTCTCCTAAACGTTTCCCCACGACCGATGATAGACTGACTGGATTCTGATTGCCAGTTGTATCCATCTCGCCATTTTTGAACAGAGGTGTAGCACTTGTAATCCTCCAGTCCTTTGGCACTTCACCCGTATCTGAAGAGGATTGGAAGATTATGGCCAGAGTCTCCGTTATTTCCACCCTTACCTTCCTCAGCAAATAAAGATACATCACATCCTGACCAAATAAAGAGCCGCAAACTAAAATTCTACCGACCAAGAGATGGAATGTGGGATTAGGCTGGATAGCTCTTCTTCGGCCAGCACAGACACGATGGGCAGAATAGCCTCCTTCTATGCCGTAATTTTCTATGATTCTATGCTGCTATCTCCTTTATGATCTCTCCTCGGCTCCACTCTTCCTTTGACTGCCCTTTTACTTTTTAGGTGTTTATAAAGTACTTCTGGGTTCCCTTTTATGTTAGCTGTTAATCTATTCTTATACTTGCTCTTTGCTGCTCGTATTCACTTTTATTATATCTCCTCTGTACTTTCTATATTCAACTTGGTTCTCTACTGTATTCTGAACCGCACAATTGCTATAAGCCTCCTTTTTCCATCTCATTTTAATCTCTATTTCTTGAGTCATCCAGGGAGCTCTAGATTTGGGTGTCCTTCTTTCCTCCTTGATGGAAATGCGATAGTCTGTACCCGAACGATCTCTTCTTTGAAGACCCCCATTGTTCAATTACTGCATTGCCTACCAGCTTTTGATTCCAATCCACGTGGGCCAGATTACTTTCCAACTCTTTGAGGTTCGCCCCGCTCCAATTAAGTATTTTAATGCTTGATTGCACCTTGTCCTTTTCCAAAACTATTCTGAACCTTTATGATATTATGATCACTATTGTCAAAAAGCTCTCCCACTGAAACATGCTCCATTTGCCCCAATTTATTCCCCAGAACTAGATCCAGCGCTGCTTCATTCTCGTTGGGCTGGAAGCACACTGATCAAGAAAGTTTTCTTTTAGGCATTTAAAGAAATCTTCCCCCTCATTGACCTTTACACTCTCACTATCCTAGTCCATATTTAGATAATTGAAGTCCCCCATTATCACTATTCTGTAGTTATTGTACCTTACTGCCATTTGGCTCCAAATTTGGTCCTTTATCTGATTCCCACTGTTTCGTGGCCAATAGCATAAACCCAGTTGCGTATAGCTCCTCTATAGGCCCCTAATTCTAAACAAATATACAGTGCCTTTGGCCCCTCAACTACTTCATCCCTCTCCCGTGATATAATGGGTTCTTATTTCAATACTTCCACCCGTCGTCCTTTTTTCATTCTCTATCTTTCCTGAATTACTTGTCGCTGGGAACATTACTTTCCCAATCCTCCGCTTCTTTGAGCCATACCTGTTATTGTCACTATATCATAGATCTGTATGGTAACTTGTGGCTGGACCTCATTTTCCACTCTCTGTGCATTTATGTACATGCAATCTTAAACCTTTATAGACTGCTTTGCATTTGACCCTTTCTAATCCCTCCTACTTTTGAACTATTCTTTAAATGTGGTGAATAAGGTTGATGAGCTACAAGCTCAAATATTCGGGTGGCAATATAATGCTGTGGCAATAGCTGAAACGTGGCTTGAAAACGGTGATGACTGGGCACATAATATTCAAAGGGTGCAAGGTGTTCACAAAAGAAAGGGAAGGGAAAAAGCGAGGTGGGGAGACAGTGCTGATTAAGGAAGACATGTTAGTGTTGGAAAGGGAGGATGTTCTTGAGGGAACAAGGACATAGTCAATTTGGTTAGATTTGAGGTGCAGAAGGGGTATGATCACGCTATTGAGTGTATTCTATAGGCCTCCAAATAATGAGAGGGAGGTAGAGGAGAAAACCTGCAGGGTAGTCGCAGAGATGCGCAAGAGCTTTAGACTGGTGATATTGTGGGACTTTAATTATCTCAATATCGATTGGGATAATGCTAGGGTAAAGGGAAAGGAGGGGGAGGAATTTCTGAAATGTGTTCAGGAGAATTTCCTAGACCAATATAAACTTAGCCCAGCCACGAAGGAGGCATTGCTGGAAATTTCGCTGCCGAATCAATTGGGCCAGGTCGACCAAGTGTCTGTGGGAGAACACTTGCGTACGAGTGATCATCGTATCATAAGATTTAGATTAGCAAGGAACGTTCTAGAGTGGAACTTCTAAACTGGAATAGGGCTAACTTCAATGGGATGCGAAAGGATCTAGCCAGAGTAAAATGGAACAAAAGACTGACAGGAACATCTGTAATGGAACAATGGGTGGTCTTTATGGAGGAGATGTTCGAAATACAGGCTAGGTATACTCCAACAAGAGGGAAGGGTAAGGGAAACAAAGCAAGGGCTCCTTGGATGACGAGGGAGATAGAGAAGATGATGAAAGAAAAAAGAGGGTGTATGATGCATGTCAGTTGAATTACTCATGGGAGAACCAGACTAAATACCATAAGTTGCGAGGGAATGTGACGATGAAAATAAGATTGGCAAAGAGAAAAGATGAGAGCAGAATAGTGGTTTACATAAAAGGGATCCCAAAAGTCTTCGACTGGCGTGTAAACAGTAAGCGGGTAGTATGAGGCTGTGTGGGGCCTATTGGAGACAAAGAAGGTGATATATGCTTAGAGGCGCAGGGCAAGGCTAGAATACTCAATGTGTCGTTTGTATCGGTGTTTACTAAGGAGGTGGATGCTGACAAAAAATCGGTAGAAGTGGAAAAGATAGAATCAATGGAAGGTGTGAAAATTGTTAGACAGGAACTACTGGAAAGGCTGGGTATGCTCGGAGTGGAAAAGTCGCCTGGTCCAGTTGGCTTGCATCCCAGGTTGCTAAGGGAATAGCAGAAGATAGCAGAAGAGCTTGCCATAATTTTTCAATTTCCCTAGATGCGGGGCAGGTGCCTGAGGATTGGAAAGTGGCATGACACCATTGTTCAAGAAAGGGTGTAAGGACAATCCAAGTAACTATGGGCGGGACAGCTTAAAATCAGTGGTGGGTAAAGTTTTAGAAATAATAATCAAGGAAAAAATTATCGGGCACTTGGAGAGGTTTAAGCTAATTAAGGAGAGCCAACACGGATTTGTAATAGTCAGATCATGTTTGACTAATATAATTGAATTTTTTGTTGAAGTAGCAAAGAGGGATGATCAAGGGATGCAATGGATGTTGTCTACGTGTATTTTAGGAAGCCGTTTTACAAAGTACCACATAGAAGGCTGGTTAAAAAAATTGATGATCATAGACTAGGTGGATCAGCGGCAGCTTGGATAAGGAATTGGCTTATGGACAGAAAACAGCAAGTTGTGGTAAATGGTTGCTTTTCAGTTGGAAGATGGTAGACAGCAGTGTTCCTCAATGGTCAGTGCTAGGGCCACTGTTTTTTTTGATATATATATAAATGACCTGGATATTGGAATACAGAGTAGAAATACTAAATTTGCCAATGACAACAAACTTGGTGGTGTGGCAAACAATGATGATGATAGCAATCGCCTGCAACAGGCCATAGAAAGGCTAGCAGAATGGGCAGAGAAGTGGCAAATGGAATTTAATACAGAGAAGTGTGTGGTGATGCATTTTGGCAGAAGGAACAGGGAGGGGCAATATACACTTAATGGCACAGTTTTAAAGAGTGTGCAGGGACAGAGCAATTTAGGAGTTAATGTGCATAGGTCCCTGCAGATGGCAGGACATATTGAGAGATTGGTTATCAAAGCATATGGGACCTTGGGTTTCATAAGTAGCGGTATTGAGTACAAAAGTAGAGAAGTTATGCTGAACATTTATAAAGCGCTGGTTAGGCCACAACTGGAGTATTCGCTCCAGTCCTGGTCACCACACTTTAGGATGGATGTGAAGGATCTTGAGAGGGTGCAGAGGAGATTTACAAGAACAGTTCCCGGGATGGAGGATCTTAGTTACAAGAACAGGTTGGAGAAGTTGGATTTGCATTCATTAGAGAAAAGGATGTTAAGGGGTGGTTATGGAGGGAATGAGTGGAGTCTTGTACACCTCTATCGAATCACCCCTAAACATCGTTGACGGGTTTGGATAGGCTAGACGGGGAAAGGCTGCTCCCGCTAGTTGATGGTGCAAGGACTCGGGGACACAGACTTAAGGTATTGGGCAAGAGATACAGGGGGGATGTGAGGAAATACTTTTTTACGCAGCGAGTGTTAAGTACCTGGAATTCGTTGCTAACGGAAGTGGTGGAAGCGGAGATACTCAATGTTTTCAAGGAAAGACTGAATAGGCACTTGAGGTAAATAAACTTGCAGGCCTACGGGGATAGAGCAGTGGAATAGGACTGACTGGTTTGCTCTACAGAGAGCCGGTTTGGACTTGATGGGCCAAATTGCCTCCTTCTGTGCCGTTATGACTCTATGAATCTATAATCAAATGCTATTTGTGTTTCCCGGTCCTCTGTGCACCATTTTATCTCCTCCCTAATGTTTGATTCTGGTGCCAACTCCACTGCCAAATTAGTTCAAAACATTCCCCACAGTGCGAGTTACACTTCCAGCAAGGACATTGGTCTCATCGTTGTTGAGGTACAACCCGTCCACCTTGAGCAGGTCCCTCCTGCCCCAAAACCGGACCCAATGCCCCAAGAATCTGAAGCCTTCCTTCCTGCACGGTTTTTATCCTACTATTCCTATGCTCACTAGCGCATGGTACTGGGAGTAATTCAAAGATTACTACATTTCATTTACTACTTTTTATCTTCCTCCCTAACTCCTGAAGCTGTGACTGCAGTACCTCATCCCCCTTTTTTTCCGATGTCAATGGATCCCAGGTGGACCACGAGTTCTAGCTGTTTCCCTTCCCCCTTCAAAATATTCTGCACACGCTCAGTGAAAACCTTTACCCTGGCATTAGGGAGGGAACGCTGCCTATTGAGTCTCCTTTTCTCACTGTATTTCTAAATGTTGCTGTGCCCCACTATGCAGTCATTTCCCCTCTACTGCTGTGGATGTGCTGTAGACTGTACTCTCCCAGGTTCACGTCGCCCTCTCTGGTATTCAGCAGCAGAAATAGATTTGAGAGCGCCACACTCCCGGAGGAGTCCTGTGCTGCTTGCCTTTTCCTACATTGCCGATTGGCAGCCCGCTTAAGATCCTCCTGAACTCTCTGTAGCTGCCGGGGGACAACCTCCTGCAACGTGCACTTCAGGAAATGCACAGTTTCCTTTATGCTCTACAGTGACTTCTGCCGCTCCTCCAGCACAGAAACTGTGAATTTGAGCAAGTGCAAGCAATACCTGGACACGTGGGTACCCAGGACATAAGAAGCGTCCTGGGGTTCCCACATGACACAGGAATTGCAGACAACGAGTCTCAGCTGTTCCACTATTTTGCTTATCAAATCACTTTAGATCTAATTGATTGCTTGGTTATTTATCTATTCATGGTATCGTGTTTTACTCTCGTCCTTTTTCACAGCTAGCTTACAAACCCAGCTGTGCGTCTGGAATTCCCCCCTTGATTATGAGTGGTGTTACCGACCTTTACCCAATTATCTGAACTGATTTTGGAGCCGTTGCCACGAGCAACTGGTTATCTGAACATCTTTGGTTTGAAACTGACGCACTATCGATCGCTGAGATCTTTCTGAAGCCACGCTTGCAGCAGCAGCGCAAGGTATAGTGAGTAGGTGCGGAGTGCAGGGCAATGGGTTGAGATACAGTGCAGAGCCTTATCTGATTTGTACCTGGGCTTTCAGTAATGCTGCAATGTAAAAAACAAGAACTTAAATCTGCTCAGCAAAAAAGCAAGCAATCTCATTTTACAAGTGGAAAATTGTTTAAAAGTATAAAGATTGCCTGCTTGTGTCAAACGATGGCACCATTTATACAACAAAAACAACAACTTGCATTTGTACAACGCCTTCAATGTAGTAAAACTTCCGAAGGCGCTTCATAGGAGCACTTTTAAACACAATTGTACACCGGGCCACATAATAAGTTGTGTACAGGAATATATGAGATGGAGTAAGAACACAGTGCAGCCAGGAGCTACCGATAGTTCAAGAATTGAGTCTGCTGTGTGTTCCGACCCTCAGAAAAAGCCGATATATTTGTCATGGGGCCAAACCCAGATCTTGTTAAAGAATCATAGAATCACGGAAGGAGGCCATTCGGCCCGTCCTGTCTGTGCCGGCTGTCTGACAGAGCTACCAATTCGTTCCCCATAGCTCTGCAATGTTTTCCTTTTTAAGTCGAGATCCAATTTCCTTTTGAAAGTTACTATTGAATCTGCTTCCACCACTCGTGCAGGCAATGCATTCCAGATCATGACTGCTTCTGGGAAAGGTGGGACTTGTACAAGTCGGACGGTTTACACCTGAACCAGAGGGGAACCAATATCCTTGCGGGGAGGTTTGCTAGCACTGCTGGGGGGGGGGGTTAAACTAACTTGGCAGGGGGATGGGGTACAGAGTGGAGCTATAGTAGGGGGTGATTTACAGCCAAATACAGAGGGAAAAACAAGTCAGCTGGGAAGGCAAAGCAAATATGTGAAGGCAAAAGAGAATATGGCAGGGCTGGAAGGCATTTATTTTAATGCAAGGAGTCTTGCAAATAAGGTGGATGAACTGAAGTTGTTGTTGAACACATGGGAGTACGATATTGTTGCTATCACGGAGACATGGTTGAGGGAGGGTCAGGACTGGCAGCTCAATATTCCGGGGTATAGAATCTTCAGGCGAGACAGAGGGGGGTGTAAAAGGGGAGGGGGTGTTGCAATATTAATTAAGGAGTCAATTACTGCTGTAAGGAGGGATGATATATTAGCGGGTTCCTCTAATGAGGCCATATGGGTAGAACTTAAAAACAAAAAGGGGGCAAGCACTTTGCTGGGAGTGTACTATAGGCCCCCAAACAGTCAGGGGGAGATAGAGGAACAGATATGTAGGCAAATCTCAGAAAAGTGCGAAAATAATAGGGTAATAATAGTGGGGGATTTCAACTTCCCCAATATAAATTGGGATAGTCAGAGTGTGAAAGGCTTAGAGGGTGCAGAATTCTTAAAGTGCATCCAGGAGAGCTTTTTGAGCCAACATGTAGAAAGTCCTACAAGAGAGGGGGCGGTACTGGACCTAATTCTGGGGAATGTAGCCGGGCAAGTGGTGGAAGTGTCAATAGGAGAGCTTTTTGGCGACAGTGACCACAATTCGGTGAGATTTAAGGTGGTCATGGAAAAAGACAAAGACGGCCCGGAAATAAGGGTTCTAAATTGGGGGAAGGCCGATTTTAATATGATAAGGCAGGATCTGGCCAAATTGGACTGGGAGCAGCTACTTATAGGAAAATCCGCATCAAAACAGTGGGAGACTTTCAGAAGGGAAATAGAGAGAGTACAACGCCAACATGTTCCTGTAAAGGTCAAGGGTGGGACCAACAAGCAAAGGGAACCTTGGATGACAAGGGATATACAAAAATGCATTAGAAAGAAAAGGGGGGCTTTTGGCAGTGACAAAAGACTAAAGACGGAAGAAGCCCTAGCGGAGTATAAAAAATGCAGGGGCATACTTAAAAAAGAAATTAGGAGGGCGAGGAGGGGCCATGAAATAACACTGGCGAGCAAAATAAAGGAAAATCCTAAGATGTTTTATAAGTATATTAAGGGCAAGAGGATAACCAGGGAAAGGGTAGGGCCCATTAAGGACCAAAGTGGCAATCTGTGTGTAGAGCCAGATGATGTAGGCGGGGTTTTAAATGAATTTTTTGCATCTGTGTTCACTATGGAGAAAGACGATGCAGACATAGAAATCGGGCAAGGGGGCTGTGACATACTTGAACATATTAGCATCGAGAGGGAGGAGGTGCTAGCGGTTTTAGCAGGCCAAAAAGTGGATAAATCCCCAGGCCCGGACGAGATGTATCCCAGGCTGCTGTGGGAGGCAAAGGAGGAGATTGCAGGGGCTCTGACACAAATTTTCAGAACCTCTCTGGCCACAGGGGATGTACCAGAGGACTGGAGAACAGCTAACGTAGTACCATTATTCAAGAAGGGTAGCAGGGATAAACCAGGGAATTACAGGCCAGTGAGCCTAACATCTGTGGTAGGGAAATTATTGGAAAAAATTCTGAGGGACAAAATTAGTCTCCACTTGGAGAGGCAAGGATTAATCGGGGATAGTCAGCATGGCTTTGTCAAGGGTAAATCATGTCTGACAAATCTGATTGAATTTTTCGAGGGGGTGACTAGGGGGGTGGATGAGGGAAATGCTGTGGATGTGGTTTACATGGACTTCAGTAAAGCTTTTGACAAAGTCCCGCATAGGAGACTGGTCAAGAAGGCAAGAGCCCATGGGATCCAGGGTGCCTTGGCGCATTGGATCCTAAACTGGCTGAGTGGCAGGAGGCAGAGGGTGATGGTCGAAGGTTGCTTTTGTGACTGGAAGCCTGTGTCCAGTGGGGTACCTCAGGGATCGGTGCTGGGTCCCTTGTTGTTTGTGATCTACATAAATGATTTGGATGAGAATGTAAAAGGTATGATCAGTAAGTTTGCAGATGACACGAAAATTGGTGTGGTGATAAATTGTGAGGAGGAAAGCCTCAGGCTACAGGACGATATAAACGGGTTGGTCAGATGGGCGGAAAAGTGGCAAATGGAATTTAACCCTGAAAAGTGCGAGGTGATGCATTTTGGACGGACAAATAAGGCAAGGGAATACACAATGAGTGGTAGGACCCTAGGAAGTACAGAGGGTCAGAGGGACCTTGGTGTACATGTACATAGATCCCTGAAGGCAGCGGAACAGGTAGATAAGGTGGTTAAAAAGGCATATGGGATACTTGCCTTCATTAGCCGAGGCATAGAATATAAGAGCAGGGGGGTTATGATGGAGCTGTACAAAACGCTGGTGAGGCCACAGCTGGAGTACTGTGTGCGGTTCTGGTCGCCTCACTATAGGAAGGATGTGATTGCTTTGGAGAGTGTGCAGAGAAGATTCACCAGGATGTTACCTGGGATGGAGCGCCTCAGCTATGAAGAGAGGCTGGACAGGCTGGGGTTGTTTTCCTTGGAGCAAAGAAGGCTGAGGGGGGACCTGATTGAGGTGTACAAAATGATGAGGGGCATAGATAGGGTAGAAAAAGAGGAACTTTTCCCCTTAGTAGGGGGGTCAATAACAAGGGGGCATAGATTCAGGGTAAGGGGCAGGAGATTTAGAGGGGATTTGAGGAGGAACCTTTTCACCCAGAGGGCGGTTGGAATGTGGAATTCAATGCCTGAAAGGGTGGTAGAGGCAGGAACCCTCACAACATTCAAGAAGCATTTGGATGAGCACTTGAAATGCCATTGCATACAAGGCTATGGACCAAATGCTGGAAAATGGGATTAGACTGGACAGGGATGGATGGGCGGTGCAGACACGATGGGCCGAAGGGCCTCTTTCTGTGCTGTAAAACTCTATGACTCTATGACTCTATGACAACCAGCTCTGTGTAAAATATTTCTCTGTATCACCTCCTGGCTCTTATGGTCAATTATTTTAAATCTATGTTCTCTGGTTACCGACCCTCCTGCCAGTGGAAACAGTTCCTCACTAACTAATCTATAAAAAGCTGCACAATTTTGAACACTCTGTTAAATCTTCCCTAAACTTTTTCTGCTCTAAGAAGAACATCCCGAGATTCTCTAGCCTCTCCACATAACTGAAGTCTCTCATACCTGCCACCATTCTTGTAAATCTCCTCTACACCCTCTCCAAGCCATTGACATCCTTCCTATGGTATGGTGCCCAGGATTGAACACAGCACTCTAGCTAAGGTCTAACCAGTGATTAATAAAGTTTAGCAAAATGTCCTTGATTTTGTACACTATGCATCTATTTATAAAGACAAGGAACCCGTATGCTTTTTTAACAGCTCCATCAGCTTGTTTTGCCACCTTTAAAGATTTCCGTATGTGGACCCCCAGGTCTCTCTGTCGCTTTACACCTTTAAAATTATACCATTTACTTCATATTGCCTCTCCTCATTCTTACTTGCAAAATGCATCACTTCACACTTTTCATTAAATTTTATCTGCCAGATTAACAAATTCACTGATTTTATCCTTCTGGCTTTTGCATGGTATAAGAACATCAGAAAATAAGAACATAAGAAATAGGAGCAGGAGCAGGCCAATCGGCCCCTCGAGCCTGCTCCGCTATTCAATAAGATCATGGCTGATCTGATCCTAACCTCAAATCTACTTCCACTCTCATCCCACCCGAACCCATGTGATCTCCCGGGAGAGGTGAAAAACCAGATAAAAAACCCAATGGCCAATTTGGGAGAAAAAATCTGGGAAATTCCTCTCTGACCCTGTATCGAAACTCGTCCAGGAGATCACCCTGTCCCTGTATTTCCTGCAGTACTTACCTTCTGTAAAAGGTGATCTGCACCCCAGCCAGGAACAGGCCCAATTTACTCTTGAAGGACTCCTAGCTGGCAGCCTGTTCCCGAGGTCTCCACTAGTCCCTGTGAATAGAACCATCTCCTGAAATCTAACACAGAATTAGAACACAAGAAGTAGGAGCAGGACCAGGCTACACGGCCCCTGGGCCCGCTCCGCCACCCACAGGGCCATGACCGATCCGAACCTAGACTAATGTCCAATTTCCTGCCCGCTCCCCGTAACCCCTAATTCCCTTTACTTCTAGGAAACTGTGTATTTCTGTTTTAAATGTATTTAATGATGTAGCTTCCACAGCTTTCTGGGGCAGCAAAATCCACAGACCTACTACCCTCTGAGTGAAGAAGTTTCTCCTCATCTCAGTTTTGAAAGAACAGCCCCTTATTCTGCTACTTCCTTTATTGACATGACTTGTTTCAGTCCTTCACATAGTAGGTTAGCAATTTGAATGTTTATACCATTCAGCAGCCCTTTCAGATTTTAGCCATTGCCCCACCATGCTTTCATAATAATTCAATGCCGAATGAGTTCCAATCTGCACTTTCTACTCAACCATTCACCCATATATCTCTTACCTCCTCTGACGTTCAAAATTGGAGGCCTGAATCATTTAAATCTCTACCTACATTTCTCTGATTAAGATCATGCACAGTTTCCAGGATCATAACAGAATAATCAGCACAGTGATTTTCTGGGAATGCAACTAATTTACTGTAAATTCAACTGACATAAAGATGCTAATACCCTAAATTCACAGGCATGATGTGTACAATTAAGTGCTGTGACTTCTACCAAAGATATTTTAGCGTAAACGGATCTAGGCTAGTCATCTTTAATTTAAAATCTATAGGTCAAATTTCCAAGCACTGTTTGTGACGCATAGATGTTTCACCAATTTCTAACATTGCCATCTTAATTGCCACGGCTACACTATAAAACTACATAAATAGATGGGTTCCATAATGGAAATACTTGTAGCCTTAGGAAAAGTAAATCTGTTCAAACAAGCCGAAACCATTATTTGATACATTACATTATCACTATTGTTTGCCCTCATATTTATGTATTTTTAACTCAATCCTATTTAGCAAGATTGTATTTCAGTTCGTTTATCTCATTTAAAATGAAAAGAAGTGTTTCCAAGCCCTTTCTCATATACACACAAGACTCGGAGACAAAGCAGGTCTACCTTAAATCTTCAAGATCTTAGGGGCGCCATATTGAGCGGAAGTTAATCCGCCAAAGGCATAATTTTACTAAAGCTTGTATTTAATCTAGGTATTCCAAGATATCAACTATATTCATGTTGTACGAGAATTAACATAACTCCACTTAAAAGCCACTACTGATTTACTCTGAAATTATTAAATGTCTGTTCTATATGATCAACTCAGAAGTGCAAATTGTTACGTGACAAACCCAATTTGGCGAACCATGTTCTCGGAGTTTACTGAAATAAATGGCTGCAGTAAATAGAAACAGAAAAGCAGTATTCATAATTTAATTAATTTGATCAGACACTCGAGTTGTAAACTGAAAGAGTGAATCCGGGGTCATGCCCTCTTGTCTCCACAGGAAAATTTCCTTTGTGGTGCCTTATCGGCCCGGGAGTATTCGGAGATCCTACGGCATTTCCAGTGGAGTGTTCCTGTCTAATGCTGAGGTGTGTGTGTGGCGGGAGTGGGGCTGGGGAACGAGAGGGTAAAATTCGGCAGTTGCGTAATTCCACCTTTTCATCTCTGTTGTGGTTGGCAATGCAATACGGGTCATTAATGTGCCCAACACACGCACACAATAACGATTCATTAGTTCCAATTGACTCTGCAGCTTGAGAAAGTTAGGCCGTGCGGGATGCAACTCCCACTCAGACTTCTCTGCCCTCGCTCTCCTACACTGTTCCAAAGATGCTGAACGCAAGCTCGAGGAGCAGCACATTCTTCTTTCGATTAGACACTTTAAAGCCCCTGGTCCTAAAAGTCAGTTCAACATCTTGAGATCATAACCAGCATCCTGTGTTGGAGCAGTGAATGACTGGCCGCAACAACAGGATTTCCGCGTTAAGGTGCGCATGCGTTACAGCTTGAAGTTGCGGTCAGTTTCAAAGTGCTAAAAAGGGCGAACGCTGCGAGTTTGCCGTTATTACCCAAGGCAAAGTCCGGCCATCTGATCCTCCCTCCAAATATGCTATTTGAGCTGCTGAGTGTGTGCTTAATTTATAATTTTACTTTATGCCTTGCTGCTGCCGTAAGTACACAGATACCCCTTTAGTCACCTAGAAGGACTGTTAGAATGCCCAAAATTATAGTGCCTATAATTATAGTTTCCTTGGCGAGAAACTCATATTCGCTTCATCAAAGTACGGAAGCAGAACAAGCGCCTTTACAAACACAGACACATTTATGTTACTAATAATACACACAGATGGTCCTGCGCAGCATTGAAGCAACGAAACAGCATCAGTAGATATTTTGCTAATGAGACCTAACGCGCGTCCAAACGCCTCCCTGCAGGTAGCAAGGGAAATATGTGGGACCCAGTTGTCGGATGTGGAATGGCGTCACACTCACATACCGCACAGTTTTTGAGGTGGGTGCTGGTTTTCATGGACGAGAGAATCTGGTGTGACGTTACACCTGGGTAATCAATGAAGATTGTGGGCCAAATCGGACCCGCCGATTTTATCAGAGTATCGAGGAGAAGTATGATGGAATCGAAGACACACTTCTCTGCAAACCGGCCGCCACCCGTTTCACAGTGATCTGGGATTTCAGCCTAAAATGCGCCTGCCGTATGTGGCTGTGCAGGCGCAATTTAGATGGAAAAGAACAAATATGGCCTCTGTCATATTACCGGTGCTTTGCTAATATTAAGTACTGGGCTCTGCTGCCATCTGTTTGGTCCCGGCATCTACTGTGCGAAGCTCGGCGGAGGGGAAACAGTTGGGAGAAACATCAAGCGACTTGTGCTCGGGCTTCAAGAGAGCGGCGGTGCACGGGCCGCAGCAGTAGCAGCAAAATGTACAAAGAGAAAAGTGTGATTTTTTTTTACAAGCCACTCAGCCGCTGCCAATTTCTTGGAGTAATCTCCTGTGACAGGTATTCTGAAAGTCTAGCTTTTTGGGAGGTTGTAGCGTCATCCTGTGGAGGAAAAATAGATGCAGGTGTTACCACTACCGTTCCAGTTTCCATTACGGTAAAGGGTGGAGAACGTTCATGTTACCAAATGAAATCTTATAAGTTTGTAAATATCTAGGAAATATTGAATCGGTATTCCCGCATGCAGGCCCTGTCACTTTTTTCACTATTGTTGTTCTTTGTAATAGAATCTGCCTTTCTAACCTTCTCACGCTGTCATTACGTCCTACTTGCAGTCGAAGTACTGCAATGCTACAATTGGAGGCACCTTCATCAGAAGATAAAAACAACGGTTACCCTCCATACCCACCAGAAACTGCCAGTGAAATCGATTCTGATCTCAGATTTTAAATCCAGAATGCTCTCAGAGGAATCGTTGCAGTCTATCTCGGATACAACCCGCATTCGTGACTTACGGCTCCAAATACCAATATGTTTGTTAGTTGCACGTTTGAGGTTCTACTGCGACAAAAGACAGATATTATTCACTATGCGCAATAGCCCCCAGCAATGAATTCCAGTTTGGACCCTGTGTGCGCTGGTCTACATTGTCGCTCGGCCCGGCAACGCCTTGACATTAAAATTCTCATCCTTCTGTTCAAATCGTTCCAAGACCTCGCCCCTTCCTATCTATTTAACCTCCCCCAGCCCTACAAACCTCCTGTGTTCCTCCAGTTTTGGCTTCTTGCGCATCCCCGATTTCTATCGCCCCAGCATTGGCGGCCGAGCCTTTAGCTTCCGCGGTCCGTAGCTATGGGATTCCCTCCCGAAACTTGCCCTCAGCTGGGGATTGGATGTATTTCTTGAAATTATCAGTCACCGGTGTGTTAAAGTTACAGGATATTTAATATTTATGATTAGATTTTCTATCTACTTTTAAATCATTACTGTACTTACACGTTGCGGTGAGTGTTCATAGTTTATTAAGCATAGAGTACACACCTCAGTACTTAACATACACTTAACAGTTAGTACTTGGCATGGTTAATGTGAGGACTCAAACACATTAAACGTCGGAACTCGGAATACAGAATGACCAGACTTTTTATCGAATCCAAGATATCTGTAAGAGCTGCCACTTTTTAAGCATTTCCCTCACACCTTCTACGTGACACTGAATTACATGATCATACAGAAATAAAAGTACAACTCCATATTAGTTAATAATCTGGTCCCGTTTCTTAATGAGCTCTTTTCTCATTGGGCCAACGCGATCGGTATAACTCCCTTACTTTTGTTATTTTATAAATAGTTACACTTTTGATCTATATATTGTTATTCCTCCAAGTGAAACATATAATTATATATTTTTATTTGTTTCTGTGTAATTAGTTCCAATAAAAAAATGACGTGTACCCAGATGCTTTCCTTTGCGGTATTAATTGTTTCCCCACACTGTTATCAACTGATTCAGTATGCAATGGTGCTTCTTTAATTAAGTCTCTCATTACTTCATTCTGAAACTGACCATTGCTGCAGTGTCATCCGTGGCACAATAGCCCAGTGAAACTTTAAAATGACTTATGCTTCCCTTCTTACCTGGCAAAGGCTGAAGGATAACTTTACTACAGTATAAAGATAAATCAACAGTAGCATAACATTAGTAGACTTCAGGAGCGCCTGATGAAACTTTTGCTGATAGGCTTAATTTTCAACTTTGGAATGGAAGGTCCTGCCTAGTGAAGAACCTGATCGACTTAATATCCATTGAAAAGCATTTAATGCTACATATTTTGCACTGCTGTTTAGTGAAGCACAGTGGCCTATTAAATATATATTTTGGTTCTGTCTTCACAATGGAGGACACAAATAACCACCCAGAAATGTCGGAGAACATGGGGTCTGATGGCAGGGAGGAACTGAAAGAAATCAGTATTTGTAGGGAAATGGTGTTAGGGAAATTGATGGGATTGAAGGCCGATACATCCCCAGGGCCTGATAATCTACATCCTAGCGTACTTAAGGAAGTGGCCATAGAAATAGTAGATGCATTGCTGATCATCTTCCAACATTCGATGGAATCTGGAACAGAACCCATGGATTGGAGGGTAGCTAATGTTACCCCACTATTCAAAAAAGGTGCTAGAGAGTAAACGAGGAATTACAGTCCGGTAAGCCTGTCATTGGTAGTGGGGAAAATGCTAGAGTCCATTATAAAAGATGTAACAGCAGAGCACTTGGAAAACAGTGACAGGATCGGACAAAGTCAACATTGATTTACAAAAGGTAAATCGTGCTTGACTAATCTACTGGAATTTTTTGAGGATGTAATTGGTAAAATAGATAAGGGAGAACCAGTGGATGTGGTGTATTTGGACTTTCAGAAGGCTTTCGATAAGGTCCCGCATAAGAGATTAGCGTGTAAAGTTAAGGTCCATCGGATTGGGGGCAAGGTATTGACTTGGATAGAAAACTGGTTGGCAGACAGAAAGCAAAGAGTTGGAATAAATGGGTCTTTTTCCAAGTGGCAGGCAGTGACTAGTGGGGTACCACAGGGATTGGTCATTGGACCCCAGCTATTCACAATATATATTAATGATCTAGACAAGTGAACTAGATGTAATATCATAAGAACATAAGAACATAAGAAATAGGAGCAGGAGTAGGCCATACGGCCCCTCGGGCCTGCTCCGCCATTCAATAGGATCATGGCTGATCTGAATCTAGACTCACATCCACTTCCCTGCCCTCTCCCCATAACACCTAATTCCCTTATCTGCTAGGAAAATGTCGATCTCCATTTTAAATTTATTTAATTTTGCAGCTTGCACAGCTCTCTGGGGTAGCAAATTCCATAGATTTACTACCCTCTGAGTGAAGAAGTTTCTCCTCATCTCAGTTTTGAAAGGGCAGCCCCTTATTCTAAGATTATGCCCCCTAGTTCTAGTCTCACTCATCCACCCAATCAAGCCCCCTCGCAATCTTATATGTTTCGATAAGATCGCCTCTCATTCTTCTGAACTCCAATGAGTAGAGTCCCAAACTATTCAACCTTTCCTCATACATCAACCCCCTCATCTCTGGAATCAACTGAGTGAACCTTCACTGAACCGCCTCTATGGAAACCAAAACTGCACGCAGTATTCCAGGTGTGGCCTCACCAATACCCTATATAACTGCAGCAAGACTTCCCTGTTTTTATACTCCATCCCCCTTGCAATAAAAGCCAAGATTCCATTGGCCTTCCTGATCACCTGCTGCACCTGCATACTAACTTTTTGTGTTTCATGTACCAGGACCCCCAGATCCCTTTGTACTGTAGCACTTTGCAGTTCCTCTCCATTTAGATAATAACTTGCTCTTTGATTTTTTCTGCCAAAGTGCATAACCTCACACTTTCCAACATTATATTGCATCTGGAGGAAAACGTTAGTGGGTGTGATATATAGGCCTCCAAATAGTAATATGGAGGTGAGGGAAGGCATAAAAAGGGAAATTAGAGAAGCGTGCGATAAGAGCACAGCTGTCATCATGGGTGACTTTAATTTACATATTGATTGGACTACCCAAATTAGTAAAAATTCTGAGGAGGAGGAATTCCTGGAATGTTTTCGGGACGGTTATCTGGACCAATATGTCGAGGAGCCGACTCAAGATCAGGCCATTTTAGACTGGGTATTGTGCAATGAGAAGGGACTTATCAGCAATCTTCTTGTACGAGGCCCCTTGGGTCAGAGCGATCATAATATGATCGAGCTCTCAGTCGAGATGGAGAGTGAGGAAATTGAATCAGAGACTAAGGTCCAGAACTTAAATAAAGGGAATTACGAGGGTATGAGACGGGAATTGGGTAAGATTGATTGGGTGGTGTTTCTGGGGGGATTGACAGTGGATAGACAATGGCAAGCATTCAAAGATAGAATGGAAGAATTCCAGAACATGTTTATACCGGTTTGGCATAAAAATAAACCTAAATGGTGACTCAACCGTGGATAACGAGGGAAATTAGGGACAGCATAAAATCAAAAAAAAGGGCATATCAACTGGCAAAAAAAAGCACCAGACCGGAAGATTGGGGGCAGTACAGGATACAGCAAAAGAGGACAAAGGGATTAATCAGGAAGGGGAAAATAGAATACGAAAGTAAACTTGCAGCAAACATAAAGACAGACTGCAAAAGCTTTTATCGGTATATCAGGAGGAAAAGACTGGTAAAATCCCAAGTCGGTCCCTTGCAGTCCGATTCGGGAGAATATATAATGGAGAATAAGGAAATGGCAGACCAATTAAACTCATACTTTGGTTCTGTATTCACAAAGGAGGACACAAATAACCTCCCAGGAATATCGGCAAACATAGGGACTAATGAGAGGGAGGAGCTGACAGAAATTAGTATCTCTAGGGATATGGTGTTGGGTAAGTTGAGGGGACTGAAGGCCGACAAATCCCCGGGGCCTGATAAACTACATCCTAGGGTACTTAAGGAGGTGGCCCTGGAGATAGCAGATGCTCTAAGGATCATCTTCCGGAACTCCATTGACTCGGGAACAGTACCCGTGGATTGGAGGGTAGCTAATGTTACCCCAATATTTAAAAAGGGGGGTAGAGAGAAAGCAGGGAATTATAGACCAGTAAGCCTTACATCGGTTGTGGGCAAAATGCTAGAGTCCGTTATTAAGGATAAAATAGCGGAGCACTTGACAAATGGGGAAAGGATCGGACAGAGTCAACATGGATTTACAAAGGGTAAATCGTGTTTGACTAATCTGCTGGAATTTTTTGAGGAAGTAACTGGTAAAATAGATGGGGGAGAGCCAGTGGATGTGGTGTACCTTGACTTCCAGAAAGCCTTCGATAAGGTTCCACACAAAAGATTATCATGCAAAATTAAGGCTCATGGGATTGGGGGCAAAGTATTAACGTGGATAGAGAACTGGCTGGCGGATAGAAAACAGAGAGTTGGAATAAACGGCTCGTTTTCGGAGTGGCAGGCAGTGACCAGCGGGGTGCCGCAAGGATCTGTCCTGGGACCCCAGCTGTTCACAATATATATAAATGATCTGGATCAGGGAATTGGATGCAATATTTCCAAATTCGCTGACGACACTAAACTAGGAGGAGGGGTGGGCTCTGATGAGGATGTCAGGAGGCTACAGTGCGATTTGGACAGGTTGGGGGAATGGGCGGATACGTGGCAGATGCACTATAATGTGGATAAATGCGAGGTTATCCACTTTGGGGGTAAAAACAGGAGGGTAGATTATTATCTAAATGGCAATAGATTGGGAGATGGGGAAGTGCAGAGGGACCTGGGTGTTCTTGTGCACCAGTCACTGAAGGAGAGCATGCAGGTGCAACAGGCGATTAAGAAGGCAAATGGTATGTTGGCCTTCATATCAAGGGGGTTCGAGTATAGGAATAGGGATACCTTACTACAGCTGTACAAGGTGCTGGTGAGACCACATCTGGAGTATTGTGTACAGTTTTGGTCGCCCCATCTGCGGAAGGATGTTCTTGCCATGGAAAGAGTGCAATGGCGATTCACCAGGCTGATACCTGGAATGGCGGGAATGACCTACGAAGAGAGATTAAATAGTTTGGGCTTGTACTCACTGGAGTTTAGAAGATTGAGAGGGGATCTCATCGAAACATATAAAATTATGGCAGGCCTGGACAGGCTGAATTCAGAGAGAATGTTTCCAATGGCCGGGGAGCACAGAACCAGGGGCCACAGTCTAAAAATAGCGGGCAAATCATTTAAAACAGAGATGAGGAAGAATTTCTTCACTCAAAGAGTGGTGAGCCTGTGGAATTCCCTGCCACAGAGGGCTGTGAAGGCTAATTCAATAAATATTTTCAAGAGAGAATTGGATATATTTCTGAAGGCTAAGGGGATTAAGGGTTACGGAGAAAAGGCGGGGACGGGGTACTGAACTGGTAAGATCAGCTATGATCTCAGACGAAGATCAGCCATGATCTCATTGAATGGCGGAGCAGGCTCGAAGGGCCGAATGGCCTACTCCTGTTCCTATCTCTATGTTTCTATGTTTCTATCTGCCAAATCTCTGCCCACTCGCTTAGCCTGTCTATGTCCTTTTGCAGGTTTTTTATGTTCTCCTCACTCACTGCTTTCCCTCACATCTTTGTATCGTCGGCAAACTTGGATATTTTGCACTCGGTCCCTTCCTCCAAATCGATAATATAGATTGTAAGGAGTTGGGGTCCCAGCACTGATCCCTGTGGGACACCACTAGTTACTGATTGCCAGCCCGAGAACGAACCTTTATCCCAACTCTTTGTTTTCTGTTAGACAGCCAATCTTCAACCCTTGCCAGTATATTATTCCCAATCCCGTGATTTTTTATCTTGATCAGTAATCTTTTGTGTGGAACCTTGTCAAATGCCTTTTGGAAGTCCAAATACACTACATCCACTGGTTCCCCTTTATCCACCCTGTATGTTACATCCTCAAAGAATTCGAGCAAATTTGTCAAACATGACTTCCCCTTCATAAAACCATGCTGACACTGTCCTATTAAATTATGTTTATCCAAATGCTCTGATACTGTTTCCTTAATAATGGACTCCAACATTTTGCCAACCACAGATGTTAGGCTAACTGGTCTATAGTTTCCAGCTTTTTGTCTACTTCCCTTCTTAAATAAGGGTGTTACATTAGCAGTTTTCCAATCTGCCGGGACCTTTCCTGAGTCCAGGGAGTTCTGGAAAATGATCACCAATGCATCCACAATCCCTACCGCCACTTCTCTCAAGACCCTAGGATGTAGGCCATCAGGTCCGGGAGATTTATCTGCCTTAAGTCCCATTATTTTACTGAGTACCATCTCTTTAGTGATTTTAATCCTGTTTAGCTCCTCCCCCAAATATCTCCAAATTTGCAGACGACACAAAGCTGGGTGGGCGTGTGTGCTGTGTGGAGGATGCCGAGAAACTACAGGATGACTTGGACAGTTTGGGTGATTGGGCAGAAGCATGGCAGATGCAATATAACGTGGATAAATGTGAGGTTATCCACTTTGGTGGCAAAAACAGGAAGGCAGATTATTATCTGAATGGCAATAGATTGGCAGAAAGGGAAGTGCAACGAGACCTGGGTGTCTTTGTGCATCAGTCGCTTAATGTAAGCATACAGGTGCAGCTGGTGGTTAAGAAGGCAAATGGTATGTTGGCCTACATAGCGAGAGGGTTTGAGTACAGGAACAAGGATGTCTTGCTGCAAATGTACAGGGCCTTGGTGAGACCACATCTTGAGTATTGTGTGCAGTTTTGGTTGCCTTATCTGAGGAAGGATATTCTTGCCCTGGAAGGAGTTCAGCGAAGATTCACCAGGCTGATACCTGGGATGGCAGGAATGACGTATGAGGAGAGATTGGGTCGATTGGGCTTGTACTCGCTGGAGTTTAGAAGAATGAAACCTATAAAATTCTGACAGGGCTGGACAGACTAGATGCACTAAGGATGTTCCCGATGGTCGGCGACTCCAGAACCAGGGGTCACCGTCTAAAGCTAAAAGTTAGGCAATTTAGGACAGAAATGAGGAGGAATTTCTTCACCCAGAGAGTGGTGAACCTGTGGAATTCTCTGCCACAGAAGGCAGTAGAGGCCAATTCATTAAATATATTCAAGAAGGAGTTGCGTATATTTCTTAAGGCTAAAGGGATAAAGGGGTATGGGGAGAAAGCAGGGAATGGGTACGGAACTTGAATGATCAGCCATAAAGGCGGAGTGGACTCGAGGGGCCGAATGGCCTACTCCTGCTTCTATCTTCTATATTTCTATATTTGCAGGCAAGACTATTATGTGGCATTTTATCTATTGCCTTTTGGAAGTCCATCTACAACACTTAAACCGCATTGCCCTCATCAACCCTCTCTGTTACCTCTTAAAAAAAACTGAATCAAGTTAGTTAAACACGATTTTTGTTTAAGACATCCGTGCTGGCTTTCCTTAATTAATCCACCCTTGTCCAAATGGCTGTTAATTGTTCCTGGATTATCATTTCTAAAACCCTCCTCATGTTGAACGTTAAACTGACTGACCTACATTTGCTGAGTTTATTCTTGCACACTTTCTTGAATAAGGGTGTAATATTTGCAATATTCTAGTCCTTTTGCACCACCTGGTAACTAAGGAGGATTGCAAGATTATGGCCAGTGCCTCCGCAATATCCACCTTTACTTCCCTCAGCATCCTAGGGTGCATCGCATCCGGTACTGGTTACTTATGAACATTAAGTACAGACAGCCTTTCTAGTATCTCCTCTTTATCAATTTATAGCGCACCCAATACATCAACTACCTCCTCTTTCACTATGTCTTTGGCAGCATCGTCTTCCTTGGTAAAGACAGATGCAAAGTACTGATTTTGTACCTCAGCCATGCCCTTTGACTCCATGCGTAGGTCTGCTTTATGTCCCTAATCTACCCCACCCCTCGTCTTGCTAACCGTTTACTATTTAGGCTGATGACGTATTACTGTTCCTCTGTTCCTATATTATTCAAAATAGGCAGCCACTCGTTTAGCTTTAGGGTATACTCATGAACATACTACTGTAGAAATACCCCAGATTACACAGGTTTAAATGTCTTGTCCTTCATTTTCCAGTAAATATGTTGAAGTTCAATCTCGATGTAGCATCCATTGCCATTATAACACATTTTGTACGCAGCAATCGTGCTCCTTTATTTTACTCAGGCTCCTTATTTTCTCCTTTCTTTTACTGTTTATAACCCTATACGATTAGTCTTGAGGCTGATAACGTTGTGTCTTCAAACGGCTTGATACAAAAGTATCAATAATAAAATTCAATGCAGCTAACATTCTCATTCCTGAAGGTGCAGGGGTGGACAATTTTAATCGAAAAAGTTAACTTCATTTTGCCTTTCCTAGTGTTGAGGAGAATTTCAGTATTAAGGACTTTTGCAAAGGCTGTCGGGATACTTGACATTAAACTGGTTGACAAAGGGGCCCCCTGAGCTCGCACGTAGGCTGGGATGAGATAATGCCAGCTGCAGTTTTGTTATTGAACGATTGTGGTCACCTTACAACGAAAAATAGGTTGGACTTCTGCTTCTCCTGTCTGCGGTTAAAGGTCCCGAAAAAGGTTTTAGACCTAGGGTCCATCGCTTGCTTAAAATAGGTAACCATTATAGATGTCACGGGGTATCGCGGTGATTAGTAATATGAGGTAATTTATTTTGACCCCTGTATATAGGCAGGGGCTTTGTGTGTGTAAAATGAGAAGTGTGGCGATTGCACACCGGGTGTATAGCTGCTTCTCCCAGAGCTCTGCAATAAAGCATTCTTTTACTTTGCCATTCACTCGTGGTCAGAGTTTTATTTGACTCCAAAGGCTTCTGTTGGGATCGTGTCGACCTAGAATATCACCTGGTCCACGTAGCCCCAAATTAGCTACAACAATTGGCGCTGCGAGCAGGGTCACCGAGTGACTGGCCGCCCTGATCAAGCGGACACACGCTCGAGTGATCTAAAAGAACAAAAGAGAGGTGAGATGGCATATGTAAAATTGTGCTAGGATACTAACAACCGTAAGACTGCATTATTTCTTGTAATTCCAGGGAAACTAGGTATAGCCTGGGAGGAGAACTGGAGATTCCAGGGAAACCAGGTATAGCCTAGGAGGAGAACTGGAAGAGAGGAGAGGTAATGGAGCCGGACCAACCTTTACCTACACGTGACGGACCCCGAGAGAAAGGTATTTGTGTTCTCAGAATCGGGGGGCCGAAGATAGTGACCAAGGGACATAATGTCGAGTAAGGATCTGAAGCGGGGGCCCCCGGGCTCCCTCATCGATACTTTTATGACGGATAGATGTACCCTTATTGAAAGAATGCAGGAAGACGGGTGGGACGTATCCAAAGGTTTGGACCGACAGCGGTCATGGTGGGACACACAGAAAAAGGGAAGAACTAAAAAAGCAGGAGTACTGTTGGTTCATCAATTGGCAGGATTGATAGAACAGGCAGAAAAGGCAGCGGTGAGTTTTAAGGGAAAACAACTTCAGATAGATAACCTCCGAACAGAGTGTGAGGGATGTAAAAAGCAAATAGAAGTCCTCAAAGGAGTTAATGAAGGACAACAACAATGGCTGAGAGAATATAACCGACAAACCTGGGGAGAGACAGGGAGAGAAGAAGCTCTGCCCCCATATACCAACCCCAGCGCACCCCCAGTTTATAATGTAGCACCGGTGACAAGGCAAGACCCACTGAATGACCTAGTGGTTGCTAATAGGGGAAGAGCAGATTGGAAAGCATTATACCCCAGGTGAAAAGGAAGCCGTTATGAGCCGTCTGGGAAAACTACAGACCCGGAGTTCTAACACTAAATTTTGGGCGGAGCTGGATTCAGTTTGGCAGGGTCATTCCCTCCACCTTAGGGACGTACACCAATTAGTGCAGGCAGCATGCCCCGTGGACAGATGGCGGTTGGTGCCTGAAAACCAAGGCGCTGGCAATGCCAACACAGACTACCGCAACGGAAGATGGGTGAATCAATGCCCACTAAAAATGAATAAGGAAGAAATGACTCCCGCCTTCCAGTTATACAAAATAGCAGTACAAGGGGTGTTAGGAGAGGCCCCCACAAATTGGAATAAAATAACGGCGTGTAAACAAAAGAAAGGAGAGGGCTCTTCAGAATACGGGGAACGATTGTTCGCCGTCTACGGAGAATCCTCTGGACAGCCAAACGCGGTGAGAACAGACCCAGCCTTTATCCAGGCATTTAAAGATGGGCTGTCCCCCCCCCCCATCAGGCAATCCTAAAACTAGGAGTACTGACTACCAGAGTATATGATGAGATAGTTGAATGGGCATGTGGCGTTGACGGATTACAGACTAGGGAGAAGGAAGAGGTGCAAGTGAAGAAGGAGAGAGTAAGTGCAGTCCAATCCGACAATGTCGGGTCAGGGACAAAACCGAAAGGCGCTTGCCACAATTGTGGTAAGGTAGGACAGTTTATTAGAGACTGTAAGCAACCAAAACCGTTGAAGGAGTATTGGGGTCGGGTATTTCCCATGATTGTGGAGATGTAGATGCTGACTTAGAGGGAGACAAGATAAAAGACACTCCGTTACCAGGGGCTGAAGAGACCCTGTACGTGGACGGGTCCCGAAAATATATAGACGGACAGCCTCGTACGGGCTGGGCGGTAGTAAATAGTCAGATGAGAACTGTACGATCGGGGAGACTTGAAGGAGGCTTGTCAGCCCAAGTAGCAGAACTAGTGGCTCTGACAGTAGCATTAGAAGAGTCCGAGAATAAAATTGTAAATATATATACAGATAGCCGATATACGTTCGGTGTAGTCCATGACTACATGACTGCATGGGGCAGACGGGTTGTAACTACCGGAGGAACCCCCATAAGACATCAGGAAAGAATCAAAGCCCTCCTGGAAGCGAGTAATAAGCCTAAACAGGTCGCAGTAATAAAGATTAAAGCACACCAAAAAGAACCAGCCAGAGACAGTCCAGAATGGACGGGTTATATGGGCAACCAGGCAGCTGACAGGGCAGCTCAGGCAGCCCTGATCTTGGAACGGAAAGAAGCAAACCTAGAACGGAAGGAAGGAAAGCAGATAGCGAAACAATCCGCGGAGTTAGCCTTAGGATGGGAACCCGAGGAACCTGTAGCCAGTGTAGATAGCCCAGGAAATGAAATTAGTATCGCTGAGCTACACGAGGATATATTACCTAGTGAAAGGCAAAGATGGAAAGAACAAGGAGCCAGACCAACAGCAGACGGAGTATGGCGAATAAATAACAAGGTAATGGCCCCCGAGTGTATACAGAATACCCTACTCGAAATACACCATGGATTAAGCCACTCTGGAAAGGAGGCAATGCAACAGACTTTAGGTAAGGAGTGGTGGTGGAAGGGTATGGGGCGGGACATTGCTAAGTATTGTCAATGATGCATCGTGTGCGCTCAGCATAACCCAGGAAGACCGGTTAAGATTAGATTAGGACACCAACCCAGGCCCCGAGGGCCATGGGAGCACTTGCAAATTGATTTTACGGGGCCCCTACCCATGTCAAAGGGTAAGACGTATTGCTTGGTAATCATTGATCAATTCACAAGATGGGTGGAGGCCTTTCCCACCAGAAATTGTACGGCCACTACAGTCGCTCGAATCTTGGCGGAGGAGGTAATCCCACGTTGGGGAATGCCGCTCCAGATAGATTCGGATCAAGGGACCCACTTCACAGGAGGTGTGGTCAAACATATGTGCCAGTTAATGGGAATTAAGCAAAAGTTTCATATACCCTACCATCCCCAGAGCTCGGGGATGGTAGAAAGAATGAACCGAACACTAAAAAATGCGCTGGCTAAGGCCATGCAGGAATCGGGAAAAACATGGGTGGAAGTGTTACCTATCATTCTGATGAAATTACGAGCCACCTGTAATCGTACCACAGGCCTTGCCCCGTATGAACTTATGACAGGACGAGCAATGCAATTGCCAGAAGGCATAATTACGGGAGGGGTGGATGTAGGCCCCTTAAAGGACAAGCTACGGCGATATGTCCAAGAAATGAGTAAACAACTAAAAGAAATGCGGACGCAGGTAAGGTACCGCCAGAGGGAGCAGGACGAGAAGGAATTCCCCTTCCCGTTACCAGAAGTCCCTACAGCGGGAACTAGGGTAATGCTAAAGGTATTACCAACCAAATCAGGCTTTGCTCCCAAATGGAATGGGCCTTACGAAGTTATTATTAGCGGAGATACTTGCGCCTGTCTAGACATACGGGGAAAGGGAGTGTGGAAACATTGGACACAGCTAAAGATATATGAGCCAAAGTCATCCCTGGAGCCTCCTGAGACGGAGACTACCGGGGAGAGTGAAACCACGAAAGAAAAGACTGACTAAATGAATGTAACCAGCATAAAATTAAGATTAAAGTTGTTAAGGTATTGTGTTAAGGACTCAATCTGTAGGGGCGTACAACGCAGATTGAGAATTGATACTGTTTGGTTAAGGCATAAGGATTACGCTTCGGGGTTACAGAACTCGTACTCGGCCTTGGAAAGGTGACTGCGGTTATGCGAGATCTGTTATGGTGTTTGGATCGTTCTGACCTGCTGACATCCAACACCCATTTTAAGTTTTAAGCTTTAATCTACCTCAGAAGGGGTGTGCATAGAAGTTACTACTAATACACCCTTGTATTATTTTCCAGGTCAACATCAGCTGATTAATGCCTGATACTTTGATCTGTTTGCCTGTGTGGGCATTTATTTTGTGGCTTATTGCATCGGTTGTGCTTGTGTGCTTTTATCTTAACGCGTTGTTACAAGAGTGTTATCGGGAGGGCCAGAGAAACCATAAGCCAGTTTCAGACAGGCAGTCCTTACTTAAAATTGAAAATGAAGACCGTAATATGTTTAGTTGCGATAATATGCATTGTTACGGTAACCCGGGGCAGACCGCGGTGTAAGCGTAATTTACACGTAAATACCTTTGTTTATATGTCCTACGAGTATGCTAAGAAAAGGGAGCAGTCCAGCTGTTGGGTCTGTATCCACATCCCGATACATTGTAGGGGTGGAATACCCCTTCGTCCGGTGGCCTTTAATGTTACTCAAATGCTGATATGGATGCACCACCAGAACCAAACTAACGTACCGTGTGAGGAGGCAGTCGGAAACCGTACTGCCACCAGGGGTGCAATCCGACGGAACCCTTTTACTGGAATGAATTGTTCCGCCCTCAGGACGGCGGGTTATGAAATGACCGAGTTTGAGGGATGGTATTATACATCCTATAATACCAGTGTAAACCCCCCTTATCTGGTACTAACAAATACCAGTAGATTGGGAAACACCACGAATTTAAGAAACACCAGATTAAAAGAGAGCTAGGAGCTTATCAGAGATTTTTTGGTGTAATAAACCCTCCCTATGGAATAATGAACTTAATGGATGAAACAAGGAGGTTGGCAAGGCTAATAGAGGTAGTTGCCAATGTTACTGGGGAAGCTTTAACAGAAATGAGTACTGAAATGGTAGCCATTAGAACAGTAACCCTCCAAAATCGAATGGCCTTAGATTATCTCCTTGCAGCACAAGGAGGAACCTGTGTCTTGATAGGAAGTGAGTGCTGTACTTATATCCCTGATAGTTCAGAAAAGATCACAAACTTAGTAAACCACATGAAGGATGGAGTGAAGAGAGTCCATACCAATCCGGGAGAAGGATGGTTGGAGTGGCTAGGACTAACAGGATGGGGTTCCTGGATAATGCATGCATTGGCTATCATCGTTGCGATATGTGTTGCAATATGCTGTTTGCTAACTATAGTGCGAGTTTGCTGCAAAATGGCGATGACCGCGACAATGCCAGTCAGTGCGATTCAGGCAGACGAACTATCGCTTATGGAACAAGGCAAGACGGACGAATCCGAGCCGCCTGACGTCCCCGGGAAGAGGCAGTGGTTGTAGGAACAACACTGTGAAGAAAGAGGATTGGTGGTCAGCTGGGCCAAGAAAATCGTGGTCCAGCACCAAAAGGAGGGATTGTTGAGGAGAATTTCAGTATTAAGGACTTTTGCAAAGGCTGTCGGGATACTTGACATTAAACTGGTTGACAAAGGGGCCCCCTGAGCTCGCACGTAGGCTGGGATGAGATAATGCCAGCTGCAGTTTTGTTATTGAACGATTGTGGTCACCTTACAACGAAAAATAGGTTGGACTTCTGCTTCTCCTGTCTGCGGTTAAAGGTCCCGAAAAAGGTTTTAGACCTAGGGTCCATCGCTTGCTTAAAATAGGTAACCATTATAGATGTCACGGGGTATCGCGGTGATTAGTAATATGAGGTAATTTATTTTGACCCCTGTATATAGGCAGGGGCTTTGTGTGTGTAAAATGAGAAGTGTGGCGATTGCACACCGGGTGTATAGCTGCTTCTCCCAGAGCTCTGCAATAAAGCATTCTTTTACTTTGCCATTCACTCGTGGTCAGAGTTTTATTTGACTCCAAAGGCTTCTGTTGGGATCGTGTCGACCTAGAATATCACCTGGTCCACGTAGCCCCAAATTAGCTACAACACTAGGTACTGTTTGTGTATCTGAATTGCCGCTTATTTAAACTTTTGTGCCACGCCTTACGACGTCCCCGACGTTAAATGCGCTATATAAATGTAAGTTTTCGTTGTTATAAATGTGTTTTTTGTATTTTTTATCTAATTTCTTGAATTTATTTAAGGTTGTATTATATTAATTTATTTGATTTGAAATATCGTTCCTTTAAGCTATGTTTTGAAAGATGAATCGGAAGGATGGAGAACATTACAGTGATATAAGGAAGGATGAGACTATTTACATTTGCAACTTTTAATGGTTTACACGAAGTGATTATTTTAATACTGCTCAGTAAGTTGTTGAATGTTTTAAAAAGATCAATATTAGAAAGGAGAGCTACCAGAGATACTCAAATCAATGTGCACCTGGATCAGTCGATGCAAAGGTGAGTGTAATAAAATGAAAATCGTGTTTGTAGGACGGGGCTGTTCAGTTAGAATCATAGAATCATAGAATGGTTACACCCGAAGCAATAAATGGATGTTTGACTTTAAGAAGGGGAACGATTTCAGGCCAGTGTCAGGCTGGAGCAGTCACACCAGCATTCAAATGTCACCTCAGGCAGCAAATAGGAACATTTCACAACAGAAAATTAATATTGGAGGTTTGTTTCTGGCGTTTAATGCAAGCATTAAATTAATTTTAAAAAGCTAGAGCACCATCCAAAGAAAAGTTTAAAATAGTTTCCAAAGAAACAACTGAGCACAGCTGCCACATTGGAAATATGGAAAGTAATTAGAGTCATAGAGTCATAGAGTAATACAGCACGGATAGAGGCCCTTCGGCCCATCGTGTCCATGCCGGCCATCAAGCCCTGTCTAATCTAATCCCATATTCCAGCATTTGGCCCGTAGCCTTGTATGCTATGGCATTTCAAATGCTCATCCAAATGCTTCTTAAATGTTGTGAGGGTTTCTGCCTCCACAACCCTTTCAGGCAGTGAGTTCCAGACTCCAACCACCCTCTGGGTGAAAAAGTTCTTTCTCAAATCCCCTCTAAACCTCCCGCCCTTTACCTTGAATCTATGCCCCCTAGTTATTGACCCCTCTACTAAGGGGAAAAGCTCCTCAGCATCCATCCTATCTATGCCCCTCACAATTTTGTACACCTCAATCATGTCCCCCCTCAGCCTCCTCTGCTCCAAGGAAAACAAACCCAATCTGCCCAGTCTCTCTTCATAGCTGAAGCGCTCCAGCCCTGGTAACATCCTGGTGAACCTCCTCTGCACCCTCTCTAACGCGATCACATCTTTCCTGTAGTGTGGCGACCAGAACTGCACACAGTATTCCAGCTGTGGCCTAACCAGTGTTTTATACAGCTCCATCATAACCTCCTTGCTCTTATATTCAATGCCTCGGCTAATGAAGGCAAGTATCCCATATGCCTTTTTTACCACCTTATCCACCTGTTCCGCCGCCTTCAGGGATCTGTGTACCTGCACACCTAGATCCCTCTGACCCTCCGTCTTGCCTAGGGTCTTTCCCTTCATTGTGTATTCCCTTGCCTTGTTAGACCCCCCAAAGTGCATCACCTCGCACTTTTCCGGGTTAAATTCCATTTGCCACTGTTCCGCCCATCTGACCAACCCATCTATATCGTTCTGCAGACTGAGGCTACCCTCCTCGCTATTTACCACCCTACCAATTTTAGTATCATCCGCGAATTTACTGATCATACCCTTTACATTCATATCCAAGTCATTAATGTAGACCACAAACAGCAAGGGACCCAGCACCGATCCCTGTGGTACCCCACTGGCCACAGGTTTCCAGTCACAAAAACAACCTTCGACCATCACCCTCTGCCTTCTGCCACTAAGCCAGTTTTGTATCCAATGTGCCAAGGCACCCTGGATTCCATGGGCTCTTACCTTCTTGACCAGTCTCCTGTGCGGGACTTTATCGAAGGCCTTACTGAAATCCATGTATACCACATCCACTGCGTTACCCTCATCCACACACCTAGTCACCCCCTCAAAAAATTCAATCAAATTAGTCAGACATGATCTTCCCTTGACAAAGCCATGTTGACTATCCCTGATTAATCCTTGCCTCTCCAAGTGGAGACAAATTTTGTCCCTCAGGATTTTTTCCAGTAATTTTCCTACCACTGATGTTAGGCTCACTGGCCTGTAGTTCCCCGGTTTTTCCCTACTACCCTTCTTGAATAATGGTACTACATTAGCGGTTCTCCAGTCCTCTGGCACATCCCCTGTGGCCAGAGAGGTCCTGAATATATGTGTTAGAGCCCCCGCAATCTCCTCCTTTGCCTCACACAGCAGCCTGGGGTACATTTCATCCGGGCCTGGGGATTTATCCATTTTTAGGCCAGCTATAACCGCCAATACCTCCTCCCTCTCGATGTTAATATGTTCGAGCATATCACAGTCCCCCCGCCCTATTTCTATGTCTACATCGTCCTTCTCCATAGTGAAAACAGATGCAAAAAATTCATTTAGAACCCCTCCTACATCTTCCGGCTCCACACACAGATTGCCACTTTTGTCCCTAATGGGCCCTATTTTTTCCCTAGTTATCCTTTTACCCTTAATATACTTATAAAACATCTTCGGATTTTCCTTTATTTTGCTCGCCAGTGTTATTTCATGGCCCCTCCTTGATCTCCTAATTTCTTTTTTAAGTATCCCCCTGCACTTTTTGTACTCCTCTAGGGCTTCCTCCGTCTTTAGCCTTTTGTATCTACCAAAAGCCCTCCTTTTTTTCCTAATCCATTCCCGTATATCCCCTGACATCCACGGTTCCCTGTGGTTTTTGGAACCACTCTTGACATTTATGGGAACATGTTGCCCTTGTATGATCTCAATCTCCCTTCTGAAAGCCTCCCATTGCTCCGATGCGGATTTTCCTACAAGTAGCTGATCCCAGTCCATTTTGGCCAGATCCTGCCTTATCCTATTAAAATCGGCCTTCCCCCAATTTAGAACCTTTATTTCCGGCCCATCCCTGTCCTTTTCCATGACCACCTTAAATCTTACCATATTATGGTCACTATCACCAAAGTGCTCACCTACTAGCACTTTTTCCACTTGGCCGGCCACATTCCCTAGAATTAGGTCCAGTACCGCCCCCTCTCTTGTAGGACTTTCTACATGCTGGCTCAAAAAGCTCTCCTGGATGCACTTTAAGAATTCTACACCCTCTGAGCCTTTCACACTTTGACTATCCCAGTTAATATTGGGGAAGTTGAAATCCCCCATTATTATTACCCTATTATTTGCACATTTCTCTGAGATTTGCCTACATATCTGTTCCTCTATTTCCCCCTGACTGTTTGGAGGCCTATAGTACACTCCCAGCAAAGTGCTTGCCCCCTTTTTGTTTTTAAGCTCCACCCATATGGCCTCATTAGAGGACCCTGCTAATATATCATCCCTCCTTACTGCAGTAATTGACTCCTTAATTAATATTGCGACACCTCCTCCTCTTATACCTCCCCCTCTGTCTCGCCTGAAGATTCTGTACCCCGGAATATTGAGCTGCCAGTCTTGCCCCTCCCTCAACCATGTCTCCGTGATAGCAACAATATCATACTCCCATGTGTTTATCAACACCTTCAGTTCATCCACCTTATTTGCAAGACTCCTTGCATTAAAATAGATGCCATCCAGCCTTGCCCTTATATATTTGCCCTGTCTACCAAGCTGACTTGTTTTTTCCTCCATAATTGGCAGCACATCCCCCCCTATTTCAGCTTCCCTCTGTATCCCATCCCCCTGCCAAGTTAGTTTAAACCCCCCCCGACAGTGCTAGCAAACCTCCCCGCAAGGATATTTGTCCCGCTCTGGTTCAGGTGCAACGCGTCCGACTTGTACAAGTCCCACCTTTCCCAGAAGCAGGCCCAGTGATCCAGGAAAGTAAAACCCTCCCCCCTACACCAACTCTTTAGCCACGCATTCATCTGCTCTATCCTCCCATTCCTATACTTACTAGCACGTGGCACTGGGAGTAATCCAGAGATTACACCCTTTGAGGTCCTGCCCTTTAATCTGTTACCTAGCTCCCTAAATTCTTGATGCAGGACCTCATCCCCCTTTTTACCTATGTCGTTGGTATCAATGTGGACCACGACCACTGGCTGTTCACCCTCCCCCTCCAGAATGCCCTGCAGCCGCTCAGTGACATCCTTGACCCTGGCACCAGGGAGGCAACAAACCATCCTGGAGTCACGTTTGCGGCCACAGAAACGCCTATCTGTTCCCCTTACTATAGAATCCCCTACCACTATTGCTCTCCCACTCTTTTTCCCCCCCTCCTGGGCAGCAGGAGCACCCCCAGTGCCAGGAAGTTGGCTGCTGCTGCCTTCCCCTGGTGAGTCATCCCCCTCAACAGTATCCAAAGCGGTATACCTGTTTGAAAGGGGGATGTCCGCAGGGGTTCCCTGCACTACCTGCCTGCCTTTGTTGCTCCGCCTGATGGTCACTCCCTGTGCTGCCCTACCCTGAGGCGTGCACAACTCGCTAAACGTGGTATCCACGAGCCTCTCAGCATCGCGCATGCTCCACAACCCATCCACCCGCAGCTCGAGCGCCGCAATGCGGTCTACAAGTAGCTGCAGCTGGATGCATTTCCCGCACACATGGTCGTCAGGGACACTGGCAGCGTCCCTGATTTCCCACATGGAGCAAGAGGAGCAGAACACGGGTCTGAGCTCTCCTGCCATGACTTACTCCTTTAATTAATTTAAAAATTAATTCAATACCCCAGTTACAGATATACTCTAGGGCGCTTTATTTACCAACTGTCCCCACTACACCTTAATCCCGAGAAATTTAACACCACAGAATTCAAGCTTGTACTGAAAAGAGAGAAATACTCACCAACCAATCACTTACGTGCTCCCTGGTGACGTCACACTCTGATTATTTTTTACCTCTCTCCTCTGATGTTGATTTGGTACGCTTCTGCTTTGGCGCCGGTTTTTAAGCCGGGCCTCTGCTGCTCTCCGCTGCTGCTCCCTGCCCGAACTGGTCGGGCTTCTGCTTTGGCGCCGGTTTTTAAGCCGGGCCTCTGCTGCTCTCCGCTGCTGCTCCCTGCCCGAACTGGTCGGGCTTCTGCTTTGGCGCCGGTTTTTAAGCCGGGCCAAAGGTTAAAGGGAATGTCATGCTCAGAATATACAGCAAATAGCTGACCTGTTTGATTGGCCTAATTCCTAATCACAGTAATAGAATTATCCTCATTCTAGTTTGCTTTCTCATCATTGATGCGGCTCCAGAAATCAAGAGAAAGAATGAATCTTCTGATTGATTTAATCAATTTTGATGCATCGTACGTCAGCACTCTAATGCCGCTATGTTTTCAAGGGTTCTTTTCAAAATAATTTTCAGTGTTAATACAAGCGGTGAAAATGCACCACATGGCATCGGGAAGCTTATGTTTCTAGGAAGGGAAAGTGGAGCTTCCATCAGAAATGGCATTGATATACCAGATAAACTCCTTTAACTGGAACAAACAAAACAAATCAAGGAGTGGAGTAAGAGGAGCAATGAGCAACACTCTAACTGCTGATGGAGGAGCGCAGCAAATCAATGGAGGACACGTTGTATTGGAAGAGAAGAGGGATTGAAAGAATACGTACCAGGGAAGTCAGGAATGTGTGAAACTGACCTTTCCGGCATTTCTTCCTACACCATTGAGAAAAGTGTGACTTTGGCTTTTATACAGTCAATTATTGTTGATGGCTGGAACCATTTGATTTTTCAGCAGCATTTATGAACGTTTCAAAATATCCAATCTTTGCTAACAGACTAACATTCAAAATCTTACCATAAAGGTTCAGTGGACTCGTTTCTCACTTACACGACAAAGAACATTTCATACTTTAATCCACCTATTAAATGTACGTTCAAGCCTATCAGTGTTATTAGAACAGATTGCTACAAAAAGGAACAATGAAAGCTGTTTCTGTGAACTGTAAAACTGCGAAAATAGCCCTACCTCTTAAGTATAATTCTGGTTGCTGAGTTTATAATTCTCCTCTAACATGTTAAGTTTCCACATTTTTACCCATCACGTGTTTTTTGCTGTTCCCTTCTGGTTTTAATAAGATAATGTTACATTTTGGAGAAAAGATACAGCTCAGCACACCAAAGCTCAATGCTAAAAATGCAAAAATTTCCAAAGTGACGGTGTATTTTCCGGGAGTGCTCACATAGCGGGGACAAAATTTACCCAAACTGCAAAAAAGATAAGCGTGCTAAAGGTTATAAATTTAGATTCATTGAAATTGTCTGGTAACGCTCGGGCCAAGAAAGCTAAAATAAAACACTAACAAGCTAAGCGCCCGATGTAACCGAACACAGAGCCGAAAGCAACTGTGGAACCCACATCGCACTCAAGGATAATCTTTGCGCTTTGATACGTGGTGTTTTTAGCTGGGAGTGGGGGAGATGTCACCAACCAGATCACACATATTATAATTTGGATCAATGTACAGAGAAAGACAATTGATCTTTCTTGTTAGGGTCGAAACCATTTCATCACATTTCTGGCATGCAGGGTTGCTTTAAATGCCATCAGGACTACCAGAGTTTTACTAAGAATACAAGAAATGCACAGAAGAAAGCTAACTGGAAAGACAGTGTGACGGACCATACATGACCATGGTGATGGCTGTCCAATGAATGCAATGGAGCAGAGAAAGCACAGTAATAATGAGAATAGTAGCAGGCATCTTAGTTCCTAATTGTTGGCCCTTACAATGGGAATGTTTCTGAAATATAAGAAAACAGCTGCAACAGCCCCTGTGATACAAGCTGCAAACAATGAAATCGCGGTGTGTTATTCCCATGCTGTCTTTTAAGGAGAGGAACTCAATTTCTTTCGGAATGCACTGATCTCTTGGGTCATTGGACCAGTAGTCTGTAGGGCATTTGATACATTCTGTAGAATTTGTGGAAGAAACAGATATAATTAGCATGAGTTACAGAATCGTGAAGTAGCTTAATTATGAGCCGGTACCCTAGAACTTATATTAATTTGATCAATATGATTTACCTGTTTGGTTGCTGATTTCTCCATCGGAACATGGTAAGCAATCAAAGCAGCAGATTGGCTGCCCAGTTCGAGCACCCCTTCTTGTACCCACAGGGCAAGTGCCACTGCATACCTGTAGAGAGAGAACATTCTGCTCTGAGGCTCGACCTACATTTAAAAGACTACGAAAACATGTCAGATTTATTCCATGCATTCATTAACTTTCTTTACGCGCAGAACGTTTCCTTTGCTTTGCTGATGAAGCGTTGTAAAGTAGCGATTATTATGGATTGTCTCCTGGACTGCATAGTTGTAATGAAAATGTTGGAGTCGATTGCACATTACGGACATGTAGGCGGTATTATTTGGCGGAACGAAAATATTGAATTTTTATTTCAATGTACTAAACAATTCTCGAACCAAATCAAATCAAATCAAATCAAATCAACTTTTATTGTCATTGTTAGTGCACAAGTGCAGTACAACGAAATGTCCTCTCGATTTAATTGATAAGATACATCTTTATAATTCACCTGCTTCTCCTTGGATTTCTGTAAAGAAAATTTTATAATTTAAATAAATGAAAAGAAATAAACAAAAAATCCTTAGCAGAACCTGTCAAGAAAAAACACATCGTTGCGTCGGGAGGGAAAGTGTAAGAGGAAACGCTTAAAAAATTAATGCTCCACTCGAGCCTCCTCCAGTCTTTCCTCATCTGAATCGATCAGCTTAACCCTCTATTCCCTTCTCTCTCAGATGTTTGTCCAGCCTCCCCTCAAAAGCAACGATACTGTTCGCTTCAACCACTCCCTGTGGTAGTGAGTTCCACATTCTCACCACTCTTTGGGTAAAGATGTTTCTTCTGAATTCTCTATTGGATTTCCTGGTGACTGTCTTATATTGATAGCCTCTAGTGATGCACTTCCCCACAAGTGGAAACATTCTGTCTGCATCCATTCTATCAAAACTTTTAATAAGTTTAAAGGCCTCTATTAGGTCACCCCTCAGCATTCCTTTTGAAGAGAAAAGAGATCCAGCCTGTGCTTCATTTCCTGATATGTATACCTTAGCATTTCTGGTATCATCCTTGTAAATCTTCTCTGCCCCTTCTCCAGTGCCTCTATAGCCTTTTCATAATATGGTGACCAGAACTGTACGGCCTTCCAGACCTTCTTCCTAGCCGATTAGAAACATAGAAACATAGAAACATAGAAACATAGAAGATAGGAGCAGGAGTAGGCCATTCGGCCCTTTGAGCCTGCTCCGCCATTCAACGAGATCATGGCTGATCATCCAAACCCCAGCACCCGGTCCCTACACCGACAGCCATCCCACCCAAGCCCTATCCCCGTAACCCCACGTATTTAATCCCCCCTAACACTAAGGGCCAATTTTTATCATGGTCTTCACGCTGCCCCCCATGTTTTCTGCCTCCTTCATAGCTCCTCCGGCTCGGGTCTGCCCCCCCATTCAGCTCCTAGCCCCCCGATCATCCTGTTCCCTTTCCCCGACGACCATCCTCTGGACTCCCCCATCATCCTCTACCTCCCCCCCTCAAATTATTGGATAAAATTCTGAGGGACAAAATCAGTCTTCACTTGGAGAGGCAAGGATTAATCAGGGATAGTCAACATGGCTTTGTCAAGGGAAGATGATGTCTGACTAATTTGATTGAATTTTTTGAGGGGGTGACTAGGTGTGTGGATGAGGGCAACGCAGTGGATGTGGTATACATGGATTTCAGTAAGGCCTTCGATAAAGTCCCGCACAGGAGACTGGTCAAGAAGGTAAGAGCCCATGGAATCCAGGGTGCCTTGGCACGTTGGATAAAAAACTGGCTTAGTGGCAGAAGGCAGAGGGTGATGGTCGAAGGTTGTTTTTGTGACTGGAAGCCTGTGTCCAGTGGGGTACCGCAGGGATCGGTTCTAGGTCCCTTGCTGTTTGTGGTCTACATTAATGATTTGGATGTGAATGTAAAAGGTATGATCAGTAAGTTCGCAGATGACACGAAAATTGGAGGGGTGGTAAATAGCGAGGAGGGTAGCCTCAGTCTCCAGGGCGATATAGATAGGTTGGTCAGATGGGTCGAACAGTGGCAAATGGAATTTAACCCTGAAAAGTGTGAGGTGATGCATTTTGGAGGGACTAACAAGACAAGGGAATACACAATGAATGGTAAGACCCTAGGAAAGACAAAGGATCAGAGGGACATTGGTGTGCATGTACATAGATCCCTGAAGGCAGCAGACAGGTGGATAAGGTGGTTAAAAAGGCATATGGGATACTTGCCTTCATTAGCCGAGACATAGAATATAAGAGCAGGGAGGTTATGATGGAGCTGTACAAAACGCTGATTAGGCCACAGCTGGAATATTGTGTGCAGTTCTGGTCGCCACACTATAGAAAGGATGTGATTGCTTTGGAGAGGGTGCAGAGGAGATTCACCAGGATGTTACCTGGGCTGGAGCGCTTCAGCTATGAAGAAAGACTGGACAGGCTGGGGTTGCTTTCCTTGGAGCAGAGAAGGCTGAGGGGGGACCTGATTGAGGTGTACAAAATTATGAGGGGCATAGATAGGGTAGATAGAAAGGAACTTTTTCCCTTAGTAGAAGGGTCAATAACTAGGGGGCATAGATTCAAGGTAAAGGGCGGGAGGTTAAGAGGGGATTTGAGAAAGAACTTTTTCACCCAGAGGGTGGTTGGAGTCTGGAACTCACTGCCCGAAAGGGTTGTGGAGGCTGGAACCCTCACAACATTCAAGAAGCATTTGGATGAGCACTTGAAATGCCATAGCATACAAGGCTACGGACCAAATGCTGGAATATGGGATTAGATTAGACAGGGCGTGATGGCCGGCGTGGACACGATGGGCCGAAGGGCCTCTATCCGTGCTGTATAACTATATGACTCTATGACTCTAAATCCGCCCCCTGGACCACGGATCATCCTCCACCACTTCAGCACCCCCCCCATCAGCCCCCGTTGCCTGATCATCCTGTTGCACCCCAATCATCCTCCGCACCACCCGCCCCCCGATGAGCCCTCGGCCCCCCGATCTTTCTCCGGCTCACCGTCTTTCGGATGAGATGTTAAGGCACGGTCCGTCTGCCCTCTCACCATTGAAGCTGTATTTTCGGACGTTGAGCACAATGAGAGCTTTCTTACTACAAAACACTGCCTGATATCGAGGGACATAAAATATCCCATCACACTATTTCAAAGACCAGCAGGGGAGCTTTCCCCGGAGTCCTGGCCAATATGTAAACCTGAAAAAAACTCGGGCATTTGATCAAAAAATGCTCCCACCTCTTGGTGGGATTGTGGCTCCATGACGATTGTGGTCACACTAAGCTCCTTTTCAATTGGAGTTTCTGTAGATGCAAGGCATTGACTGGCACATAATGTTACTGAGTCAAAGACATTCTTAGAATTTAAGTTTCGTTTGGTGGAATAGCATTTATATGTAACAAGAGGAAAACTATCGAGAAGATAACAAAGTATGGGAAATACTAGGGAAGGAAAGAGCTTGTTATAAAAAATATAATGTTATTGATAAATGATAAGCCATTACATTCTTCTGATATGGAGCCGTATTTTAACTTTTATAGAATTATGTCATGTGAAATTGTAAGAATTGTCAGGTACAGGGAGCAAGAGAAATGTGGAAAACTGTTGAACTGCCAGTTCTGACGAAGGGACATCGACCTGAACCGTTAACTCTGTTTCTCTCTCCACAGATGCTGCCTAAGTATGTGCAGCATTTTCTGTTTTTATTTCAGGTTTCCAGCATCCGTAGTATTTTGATTTTGTGGAAAACTGTCTGTTGTAATGAGTATATGGATTCGTAAATTTCTAAGACATTGAGCTCAGAACTGTAACACATTTGCATCCCTCATATAATCAGCAAGCTTCAGTTGTAATTACTGCCTTTTATGTTTCTGTTTCAATACTATTACATGTACCGTTTCATTAATAAAACTGCGATACCTGATAGTCAATGACTAAGACGCTTATTAATTGGCGGAGTAAAGTATAAGTAAGTACCCGTCCTCTAACAATGCAATTGACAGTAATGCGCGGCCAGAGTTAGGAACATTTTAAACTAAAACGTGAGCTAAAAATTGAACAATCTCCAGAATAGTAATATAAGATGATGAAGTAAGCAGCTTTATATAAGATTGTGTGATGCATTTTTCTTCAGCTGATACAGGGTTTTCAATGAAAAATAACTGATACAATTAAACTTGCGGCGGACCTGCGGGAAACAAGGCAGCAGCGGCGAGGCTGAAAGCAGTGGCAGAGACCAGGTAGGCCTCAGAGTGGCGGCAGCGGCTGACCTGTGGGAAACGAGGTGGCAGCGGTGCGGCTAAAAGCAGCAGCAAAGCCCAGGTAGGCCTCAGAGTGGCGGCGGCGGACCTGTGGGAAATGAGGCAGCAGCGGCGAGCCGAAAAGCAGCGGCAGAGACCAGGTAGGCCTCAGAGCGTCGGCGGCGGCGGACCTGCGGGGAACAAGGTGGCAGCTACGTGGCTAAAAGCAGCGGGAAAGGCCAGGTAGGCCTCAGAGCAGCGGTGGCGGACCTGCGGGAAACGAGGGGGCAGCGGCGAGGCTAAAAGCAGCGGCAGAGAGAAGCTGGCCTCAGAGCGGCGGCGGCGGTGGGCCTGCGGGAAACGAGACGGCAGCGGTGTGGTTAAAAGCAGCTGCAGAGGCCAGGTAGTTTTACCAATTTCCAAGCTCAGAGGGAGGGAGAGAAGTAAAATGTAATAGAAGTGTGACGTCACCAGAAAGCAGGTAAGTGATTGGTTAGTGAGTATTTCTCTCTTTTTTAAGCTTAAACTCTGTGGTTTATAGTTTCTAAGCTCTCTCTGGAGTAGTGGGGACTGTTTGTAAACCTGGGCCCTTAAATATATCATTTAACTGTAGTGTAATTTATTTTGAATTAATTAAAAGGTAAGTCATGACAGGAGAGCTCGGCCCCATGGTATGCTCCTCTTGCACTATGTGGGAACTCAGGGACACTTCCTGTGTCCCTGACAACCATGTGTGCAGGAAGTTTATCCAGCTGCAGCTACTGGCAGACCGAATTGTGGCGCTGGAGCTGCGATTGGTTACACGCTGGATCATTCGTGATGCTGAGGATGTCGTGCATATCACGTTTAAGCAGTTGGTCACACCACAGGCAAAGGTTGCACAGGCAGAAAGGGAAAGGGTGACCAACAGGCAGAGTAGTAGGCGCAGGCAGGTAGTGCAGGAGTCCCCTGTGGCTATCCCCCTCTCAAACAGATATACCACTTTGGATACTGATGGGGGTGATGGCTTACCAGGGGAAGGCAGCAGCAGCCAACTTCCTGGCACCAGGGGTGGTTCTGCTGCACAGGACGGGGGGAAAAATAGTGGGAGAGCTATAGTGATAGGAGATTCTATTGTAAGGGGAAGAGATAGGCATATCTGCGGCCACAAACGAGACTCCAGAATGGTGTGTTGCCTCCCTGGTGCAAGGGTCAAGGATGTCTTAGAGCGGCTGCAGAACATTTTGGAAGGGGAGGGTGGCCAGCCAGTTGTCGTGGTGCATATAGGTACCAACCATATAGGTAAAAACCGGGATGAGGTCCTAAAAGCTGAATATAGTGAGTTAGGAGGTAATTTAAAAAAAAGAACCTCAAAGGTAGTAATCTCAGGATTGCTACCAGTGCCACGTGCTAGTCAGTGCAGCAATAGAAGGATATTTCAGAGGACTACATGGCTAGAGGAATGGTGCAAGGGGGAGCGATTCAAATTCCTCGGACATTGGAACCAGTTCTGGGGGAGGTGGGACCAGTACAAAACGGATGGTTTGCACCTGGGCAGGGCCGGGACTGATGTCCTAGGGGGAGTGTTTGCTAGTGCTCTGGGGAAGGGTTTGAACTATAATGGCAGGGAGTTGGGAACCTGAACGGGAAGACAGAGGAAAGGGAAACAAAGATAAAAGCAAAAGACAGGAAGGAGATAAACAAAAGTGGCAGAGAGAGAAATCAAGGGTTTAAATTAAACATGGCCACAGTAAATCATAATTCTAAAAGATCTAAGAGCGTTAAAGAAACAAGCCTGAAGGCTTTGTGTCTTAATGCAAGGAGCATTCAGAATAAGGTGGATGAATTAGCTGCACAAATAGAGGTAAACAAATATGATATGATTGGGATTATGGAAACATGGCTCCAGGGTGGCCAAGGCCGGGAACTCAACATCCAAGGGTATTCAATATTCAGGAAAGATAGGCAAAAAGGAAAAGGAGGTGGGGTAGCATTGCTGGTTAAAGAGGAGATTAACACAATTGTACGGAAGGATATTAGCACTGATGATCTGGAATCTGTATGGGTAGAAGTCTGAAATACCAAGGGGCAGAAAACGTTAGTGGGAGTGGTAGATGGACCACCAAAGAGTAATGCGAAGGTCGGGGATGGCATTAAAAGGGATATTAGAGAAACGTGCAATGAGGGCACAGCAGTCATCATGGGTGACTTTAATCTACATATAGATTGGGCTAACCAAATTAGTAACAATACTGTGGAGGAGGGATTGCTGGAGTGTATAAGGGATGGTTTGCTGGACCAATATGTCGAGGAAACAACTAGAGATCAGGCCATCTTAGACTGGGCATTATGTAATGAGGAAGGATTAATTAGCAATCTTGTTGTGCGAGGCCCCTTGGGTCGGAGCGATCATAATATGATAGAATTCTTCATTAAGATGGAGAGTGAAGAAGTTGACTCAGAGACTAGGGTCCTGAATTTAAATAAGGGAAACTACGATGGTATGAGGCGAGAGTTGGGTAGGATTGATTGGGGATAGTCACTCAAAGGGTTGACGGTGGATAGGCAATGGCAAACATTCAAAGATCGCATGGATGAACTACAGAATTTGATCATCCCAGTTTGGCATAAAAATAAAACAAAAAAGGTGACTCAACCGTGGCTAACAAGGGAAATTAGGGATAGCATAAGATCCAAGGAGAGGTTATATAAATTGGCCAGAAAAAGCAGTAAACCTGAGGATTGGGAGCAGTTTAAGATTCAACAAAGGAGGACAAAGGGATTAATAAAAGGGGGAAAATAGAGTATGATAGTAAGCTTGCACGGAACGTAAAAACTGACTGTAAATGGTTTTATAGATATGTGAAGAGAAAAAGATTGGTGAAGTCAAGCATAGGTCCCTTGCAGTAAGAACCAGGGGAATTTATAATGGGGAACAAAGAAATGGCTGACCAATTAAATACATACTTTGGTTCTGTCTTCACAAAGGGGGATGCAAATAACCTCCCACAGGTGTCAGGGAAATTAGGCTCTAATGAAAGGGAGGAACTGATAGAAATCAGTACTTGTAGGGAAATGGTGTTAGAGAAATTGACGGGATTGAAGGCTGATTAATCCCCAGGACCTGATAATCTACATCCTAGGGTACTTAAGGAAGTGACCCTAGAAATAGTAGATGCATTGCTGGTCTTCTACCAAAATTCGATAGACCCTGGAACAGTACACATGGATTGGAGGGTAGCTAATGTTACCCCACCGTTCAAAAAATGTGGTAGAGAGAAAATGGGGAATTATAGACCAGCAAGCCTGTCATCGGTAGTGGGGAAAATGCTAGAGTCCATTATAAAAGATGTAATTGCAGAGCACTTGTAAAACAGTGACAGGATTGGACAAAGTCAACATGGATTTACAAAAGGTAAATCGTGCTTGACTAATCTACTGGAATTTTTTGAGGGTGTAACTGGTAAAATAGATAAGGGAGAACCAGTGGTGTATTTGGACTTTCAAAAGGCTTTTGATAAGGTCCCGCATAAGGGATTAGCGTGTAATGTTAAGGCACATGGGATTGGGATAAAGGTATTGACTTGGATAGAGAACTGGTTGGCAGACAGAAAGAAAAGAGTTGGAATAAATGGTCTTTTTCCATGTGGCAGGCAGTGACTAGTGGGATATTTCAGGGATCGGTCCTTAGAACCCAGCTAATCACAATATATAGTAATGATCTGGACGAGGCAACTAGATGTATTATATCCAAGTTTGCAGACGACACAAAGCTGGTTGGGCGTGTGTGCTGTGAGGAGGATGCTGAGAAACTCCAGTATGATTTGGACAGGCTGGGTGATTGGGCAGAAGCATGGCAGATGCAATATATCGTGGATAAATGCGAGGTTATCCACTTTGGTGTCAAAAACAGGAAGGCAGAATATTATATGAATGGCAATAGATTGGCAGAAGGGGAAGTGCAACGAGACCTGGGCGTCCTTGTGCACCAGTCGCTGAAGGTAAGCATGTAGGTGCAGCAGGTGTTTAAGAGGGCAAATGGGATGTTGGCCTTCATAGCGAAAGGTTTTGAGTAAAGGAACAGGGATGCCTTTCTGCAGTTGTACCGGGCCTTGGTGAGACCACATCTTGAGTATTGTGTGCAGTTTTGGTTGCCTTATCTGAGGAAGGATGTTCTTGCCATGGAAGGATTGCAGTGAAGATTCACCAGGCTGATACCTGGGATGGCAGGAATGACGTATGAGGAGAGATTGGGTCGATTGGGCTTGTACTCGCTGGAGTTTAGAAGAATGAGAGGGGATCTCATTGAAACTTATAAAATTCTAACAGGACTAAACAGACTAGATGGAGGAAGGATGTTCCCGATGGTCGGGGCGTCCAGAACCAGGGGTCACAGTCTAAGGATAAGGGGTAAGCCATTTAGGACAGAGATGAGGAGGAATCCCTTCTCCCAGAGAGTGGTGAACCTGTGGAATTCTCTACCACAGAAGGCAGTGGAGGCCAATTCATTAAATATATTCAAGAAGGAGTTAGATATATTTCTTAAGGCTAAAGTGATCAAGCGATATGGAGAGAAGGCAGGGACAGGGTACTGAATTTGGATGATCAGCCATGATCTCATTGAAAGGCGGAGCAGGCTCGAGGGGCCTAATGGCCTACTACTTTTCCTATCTTCTATGTTTCTATGTTTCTATATTTCTATGTTGGACATAACTGCCCGTCCCGATAGGTCAGATGTGCAGCTGGAATCAGCTCAGCATTGATGACAAAGCGAAGACTCTCTCTCACCAGGTTCCACCCTGCAAGCAAAGACAGGGAGTTGAAGAAGACAGAAACAATCAAGTGCTTTTATGCTCCTGATACTGAGAGGCGGGGAGTTTCCATCCGTGCAAAACTTAATGTCAGGCAGGCAGTGGGACAGTAAAGCAAGGAGCCTGTGAAACAACACATCAGGGACAGAAGGAATTTAATGCGTATAAAGGCAAAACAGGATTGGAATATTTAATGTAGATTGTGAGCAAGTTAACTGCTTCAGTTTCTAATGGTAACAAGTGGTTTCGGGCTTTAACATTGCTGTCATCGGTACTACAGTTTTGTAATATCTGTAAAGAAAGCGTTAATCCGACTGTCCTGAAGTATACTAATGTTACACTGTTATTGGTTATTCTTTATATTGTAGTAATGATAACCTTTGCTATTTAAGCAGGCAACTTTAAGTCAATTTCAAGTACCACTGGCCTACTGGGCCAGGCCTGACCCTGCAGCAATGGCCAGTTTCAGGATAAAATAAAAAGTGGTTTCATTAAAGGCTACCATTTAATCATTTGATAAAACTGTGGGGAAAACGGTTAGTTTGCAAGGGAAAACATCTGGGCATAAATCATCCTTTTCAATTGTTACAAATGATACAGATACGAAGACAGGTTGAAAGTTAAAGGTTTCACTTAGTAAAACAGCAATTATATGGAACAAGCGAGAAACTAACAAAGTTAAGGATTTGTACAGTTCTATGGAAAAAGCGCTTGTTCATTCGGGAAACTAAAATTATTGATAAGGGATAAGTCAATTACATTCTTCTTATTCGGAGTTGTATTTTAACATTTATATAATTATAATGCAAAATTGTGTGGATTGCTATGAATATTTGGATTCGCAAAGGCCTAAGAGGCTGAACTAATTGTCAGCCTTTTGAATCCACAACAAACTATTAGGTTTGGTATAAGTACTGCCTTTCAACTGTATGTTTAATTATTATTGCATGTTCTCCTTATTTAATAAATTGGTGACACCTGATGTTTCAATGTTTAGAGCTTTATTGATTTGAGGAGTAGATTAGGAATAAGCACCCCTCCTTTAACAGTCAGGGTTCAGATTTATATCCGATTACCAAGCCAAGAAGCCAAATGTTTGCATATCTGTAGCTAAAGAGAGATGGGTACCTCTACAGTGTACAGCTGGTATAGACATGGGCTGTTCAGCACTGAGAATCAGTCCTCATTAAACAGGTTCGTTCGTCAATCGATTTCACAACTGTCAGCATTTACTATGCCACTGTCATCCGATCAGGCAGGCCGTCCCGCTGTCAATGATACAACATAAGGATCATCACTTTGATGAATACCAGTACCTGAGCACGAGGAACAAAATCTAGCCAAGCGCAATTCCTTTCAGCACGCACGTGTAATAACTACAATTCGAAAGCTGCCAGGCATTTAAGTCTGCATCCTGCAAAAGCAAATGGACAGGACGCGAAAATTGGAAGGTATTTACCAAAAAAAATCCAAATTAAACCCATTTTATAATTCGAACCGATGAATGAATCTACAGAAAGTCCCAATCTGCCATTGTCTGCACAATATATTACTGTCCTGTTTAATTTCTCGGAACTTCCCACTGGAACTTCCCCATCACTGGTGAATGAGAATTCTGTTGGATTCGACTTTCGATTTCCAATATCAGGACCTGGTTCAAATCAAATTCACTAGGTAATTAACTAATGACAGGATTGTTCTTAATTCCACAAATTGCAGGGTGAGTAATTCCAGTCATGATGGTCCTCACAGCTCCATCTCAAGTTATTGAACATCATCATATTGTCTTCCGAATTCAGTATCAGAGTGAGTAACGGAACCTAAAAAATTAGACGACATAGTGAGCTGATTATAGATAATGTAGTTTCCAAAATAATGAGCTCAGCTATCACATCGTCTGTTTATGAGTCTACCCAACTCCAATTGGTTTGCTCTCAGTCCATCTCATCACTCTACATTTGCAATCAGCTATCGCTCACTTGACACAAGGATTCACGATATTTTAATTGGGATACTTCATTGATATTTATAATTGATCCCAATAAATTCGCAGTAAATACATCTAAATAATGGCCCTTTGTAACTAATCATGGGTTTAATTTAGAGGACAATGCAAGGTGTGGGGTAAATAATGTGTTCTGTAGATAGGCGATGCTGAATTGCTTTCTTTCTATTTTTGAGTGCTGAAGCCATGACACTGATTTACTCTCCTTTCTATAAGGTGAAGTTATAACACGTTTAACGTATCGGATGTACGGGTGCAGTTTTTTTCTGAGCCCGATTTCAATGAGGCCGATGTCAATTCAACCACCTAACACAAGGGACATTGGAGTCTCGACACTGATACCGACAGAATGTTATATCTCTAGTTTTATACTACGCAAAACGTCTAAATGATATTTACAAATCGTTTCAGCTGCATGATTTCCACAGTAACGTCTCTTTAGTCCAAGATTAGCTAATTATCAGCTATCTGCCAGTGTAATTATCGGCCTTCGATCACAATGCAGACAGGTAGCTGAGTAAATTCGGTCTAATAACTGCTTCAGATCCACAGCTAAAGAGTGTAACGCCCCTCGAACATTACAGTCAGTGTGCTTCAGTGGATGATACAATCAATTCTTAACATACACTTTTTGCATAGTGTTCGTGTTAATTAATCAGTCCGCACGAAAACCAGTCCATCGTTAGATAACTGTGTGTTTGTAAAGTGTCTGAGTATGACTGTGATAGATTACTTCATTTTATCTCGATCTGCGTCGCGGCGGGCGGCGTGTGACACGTTCTCAAATTGTCCTAACCTTCCATATTTATATCTTCACTTTCATGTAAATCGCTGTCAAGATAATATTCCAACTTGTCCGCTGAATTGATAGAGTGCGAATCTAATAACGAAACACAATATAATCTTAAAATACAAATAATTCTCAAAATGCACGGTAACATTTGCATCAAAGTTAAAGATAATTACCGGGTCCTCCCCCAAACTCCTGTATCTCTATCTCCTCATAAACTGGCTCAGGGAATCCATTCGTTGAAGGTTGTCTGTTTCTGCCACCTGTAATACCAAGAGCAGGAGAATATCGGGTGACCGAGAGTCGAGAGTTATTTATATCTCTATTTCCTCGTTTCCTCTTTCCAACTCTCATTACTACTTTCTGGCAATAATCGGTTACTTGGAATATGATATATCAGCGTAATTCCCCTTCCCATGTCCCGGAAGAGCGCTACACCACTCAAGAACTCTCTCGCTCTATTTTGCACAATATGACCACTAGGGGTCGGCACAGAATCGACAGCTGGCATGATGTTATGGCCGGAACTACAGTTCTAACAGGAAACATGTCTAATAGTCCTGACAGTATTCTCCTGCCTGTGGGACTCGACTTCCTCTGGCAGATGTTGGCGAGGCAAACGGCTCAGTATCCTGCTGAGGTAATGAAAGGTATTGGCGTATCTTTTGCGGAGCTCCATTTGGCCTTCTCCCGACCACCACACCACCGCCACCGCCCCCCGCCCGCCTCCACACCCCGGGATCCTCCCGATCTGAGGAGGGTCCTGGCTGGTCCATCACTGCCAACTTCCTGGGAGTGTATCTGTGTTCGGGAACCCCATGGGTGTATTTCGAGGAAATCGAGGCGGCAAAGCCTTACTCGAACTAATGGACCGGTGCCGCTTGCAGGTGCAGATCCACTTACGAACTCGCTGGAAGTCGCGGGGCAAGGGTCAGAGCCAGGGACATAACATTAAGCATTTTCGCCCCTTATCCATGCAAAGCACCAGGGAACTTAACATTTCTCAGGTGCTACGAAGAGGGAAATCAGCCGTTTCGTGTTGTGTCAAATCAGCTCTGGTCAGGGATGCCAGTATCATTGATTTTGGAAGCGGACGTTTGATCGGTTTGGCTGCTTGCCCCATGTGGTAAACCACTTTTATCGTTACACTATAGTTATCACTGTTGTATTGTTATCACCGTTATCACTGTTGTATCACGATACGAGGTCGCCTCTTGTCGCGCTGTTATACCTGGGCTGACCACCTCCGACTCCGCCCATGGCTCCACCTACCTGCCCAGGTATAAAGGTAGTCGACTGGCTGGTATTCCTCCTTGTTGGACCCGATCACCCACGAGGGTGGGCTCTGTTATTTAGTCAATAAAAACCTTTAGTTACGTTCCTAACTCGTCGCTTTTTATTGGACGAATTGATAGGTATATCAATTTTATTGACTAAATTTTAAAGATGTCTACTACTGGCCAGCCAGAAGCCCTCCCAGAAGCACAGCCACACCAGCCGGCTTGGCTGCAAGCCCTCAAACCACCGTACCTGGATCTAAACCCACAGGCAGCAAACGCAGCCCTCAACTTCAAACACTGGCTGGACTGCTTCGAATCCTACCTGGAAGAATCCGGCGCCCCGCAGAGATCCAAACTAAGACTTCTGAACGCCCAAGCGAGCCCGAGAGTATACGCACTCATACAGGACACGACTACGTACAAGGCCGCTATCAACCTACTGAAACAGCAGTACCACAGCCCGGTAAATTACATGTACACCAGGCACCTCCTAAGATCCCGCCCGCAACAGCCAGGAGAGTCTGTAGCTGAATTTTTACGGGCGCTAAGAGCACTCGGCAGGAACTGTGACTTTAAAGCGGTGACGGCTGTTGAAAATACGGAAGATAATATCCGCGATGCCTTTGTGAAAGGCCTACGGTCCGACTACTCACGGCAAAGACTGCTTGAAGCTAAAGACCTCGACCTGGACAAAGCTGAAGCCCTCGCTCTCTCCCTGGAGGTGGCCCATCAGGACCAGGAGGCGTTTTCCAGGTACTGCTCGCGACCCTGGGACTCGGGCCCGACCCCTACCGCAATACCCTTCGCAGCGCCGCCCCCGGGACCTACCTCAGCGTCGGCGTCCCGGACCCGACCGGGCCCGCCACCCCCGGTACCGGCTCCGACATCGGGCACCCGCGATCGGGCCGCCGGCTGCTTCTTTTGCGGCCAGGAGAAGCACCCGAGGTCGCGCTGCCCAGCCAGGAACTCTACCTGCACAACCTGCAGGAAGAAAGGCCATTTCTCTAAGGCCTGCAGGAGCGGATCTTCAGAGGCCAGCAGTGCCTCATGCGAACTGTGGGGGCGGCCATCTTCTTTCACGGCAACTGAGGCCAGTATCCCCACACGTGAGTCATGGGGGCGGCCATCTTTGATCAAGGCAACCGACCCCAATAGTGCCTCATGTGAGTTATGGGGGCAGCCATCTTCTCCGCCATTTTGTCCTACCTCGTGGGAGACGCCATTTTACCCACCACGCACGACTGCCACCGGGCCCCCGGACCCGACGACTGCCTCGCCCGCAGACGACAACGACTCGCTTACCTACACGCTAGCCTCCGTCACTCTGGATCAAGCCCGCCCACACCACCTGTCCAAGTCGATGATGGACATCAAAGTAAATGGCCACGCCACGACCTGCCTGTTCGACAGCGGAAGCACGGAGAGCTTCATCCACCCAGACACGGTGAGCCACTACTCCCTCCCTGTCCTGCCAACGCGCAACCGAATCTCGATGGCATCGAGGTCCCACGCCACGGACATTAGCGGCTACTGTGCTGTGACCTTGTCGGTTAAGGGTACAGAGTATAAAAACTTTAAACTCCTCGTCCTCCCCCAGCTCTGCGCTGCCGTCCTACTAGGGCTGGACTTCCAATCCCACCTCCAAAGTGTAACCCTAGCATACGGTGGACCCCTCCCCCCACTCACAGTCGACAACCAGCGAAGGTTAAACCGCCCACCGCGTAACACCTGCAGCCTATCCACCCTCAAGGTGCCGCCACCTTCCCTGTTCGCTAACCTCACCCCCGACTGCAAACCCGTCGCTACCAAGAGCAGGCGGTACAGCGCTGGGGACAGAGCTTTCATTAGCTCTGAGGTGCAGCGTCTCCTGAAGGAGGGCATCATCGAGGGGAGCAACAGCCCCTGGCGTGCCCAGGTCGTGGTCGTTAAGACCGGCGATAAAAATCGCCTGGTCATCGACTACAGCCAGACCATAAACAGATACACCCAGCTGGACGCATACCCCCTTCCCCGCATATCTGACATGGTCAATCAGATTGCACAATACCGCGTATTCTCGACCATCGACCTTAAGTCGGCCTACCACCAACTCCCTATCCACCCCGAGGACCGCCAGTACACCGCCTTCGAGGCGAATGGGCGCCTATACCACTTCCTTAGGGTCCCCTTCGGTGTCACCAACGGGGTCTCGGTCTTCCAAAGGGAGATGGACCGGATGGTTGACCAGAACGGACTGCAGGCCACATTCTCCTACCTAGATAACGTCACCATCTGCGGCCGCGACCGGCAGGACCACGACGTGAATCTGGAGAAATTCCTCCGTACAGCCCAACGGCTGAACCTCACCTACAATAAGGAGAAATGTGTGTTTAACACCTCGCGCCTTGCCATCCTTGGCTGTGTAGTAGAGAACGGACTCATCGGCCCCGACCCCGAAAGAATGCGCCCCCTCATGGAGCTACCCCTCCCCCACTGCCCTAAGGCACTTAAGAGAACCCTGGGGCTCTTCGCCTACTATGCCCAATGGGTGCCCAATTATGCGGACAAAGCCAGACCCCTCATGAAGTCCACATCCTTCCCCCTTACGGAGGAAGCGTGCGCAGCCTTCTCCCTCATTAAGGGAGACATTGCCAAGGCCACTATGCACGCAGTGGATGAGTCCATCCCCTTCCAAGTCGAGAGCGATGCATCCGACTTCGCCCTAGCCGCCACCCTTAACCAGGAGGGGAGACCGGTGGCCTTCTTCTCAAGGACCCTACAGGGCCCTGAGATCCGACACTCGTCGGTCGAGAAGGAGGCCCAGGCGATTGTGGAGGCGGTACGACGCTGGAGGCACTACCTGGCAGGCAAACGATTTACCCTCCTTACCGACCAACGTTCGGTCGCTTTTATGTTTAATAACAAGCTGAGGGGCAAAATCAAGAATGACAAGATCTTGAGGTGGAGAATCGAGCTCTCCACCTACGATTATGATATCTTGTACCGGCCAGGTAAGCTGAACGAACCCCCCGATGCTCTGTCACGAATTACATGCGCCAGCGCGCAAAGTGATAGACTTCAGACCCTCCACAACGACCTCTGCCACCCCGGGGTCACCAGACTTTACCACTTCATTAAGGCCCGCAACCTGCCCTACTCCATCGAGGAGGTCAGGACCATAACCAGGAACTGCCAGACCTGCGCCGAGTGCAAACCGCACTTCTTTAGGCCGGACAGAGCAAGCCTGATCAAGGCCACCCGCCCCTTCGAGCGCCTGAGCATCGACTTTAAGGGGCCCCTCCCGTCCTCTGACCGTAATGTGTACTTCCTCAACATTGTTGATGAGTACTCCCGTTTCCCCTTTGCCTTCCCCTGCCCAGACATGACCAGTACCACGGTCATTAAATGCCTGAACGACCTCTTCGCCTTGTTCGGGTTCCCAAACTATATACATAGTGACCGGGGCTCCTCTTTCATGAGCGAGGAACTCCGTCAGTTCCTACTAGCGAGAGGTATTGCAGCAAGTAGGACCACCAGCTACAACCCCCAAGGGAACGGCCAGGTGGAAAGAGAGAACGCGACGGTATGGAAGGCCGTCCTCTTAGCCTTAAAGTCTAAGGGCCTCCCAACCTCCCGCTGGCAGGAAGTCCTCCCGACAGCGCTGCACTCCATCCGGTCACTACTTTGCACTGCCGTTAACGCCACCCCCCATGAACGAATGTTTGTTTTCCCCAGGAAGTCGACTACGGGAACCACTCTACCAACCTGGCTGACCTCTCCGGGGCCCGTCTTGCTGCGAAAGCACGTGAGGGCCCATAAAACAGACCCCCTGGTCGAAAGGGTGAACCTCCTGCACGCCAACCCCCAGTACGCCTACGTGGCTTACCCAGACGGGCGGGAGGACACTGTCTCCTTACGAGACCTCGCACCCTCGGGCACTCCGGAGACACCACCTTTACCCCCCCCCACCACCCCCCCAATTCCAGCCCAGGTAGACGGCATGCCGGAACCCCACGAGCCTTCGCCGACCACGCAGACACCAGCACTAACACCGGATAATGCAGCACCGCCGCTGCGACGATCGGAGAGGCTTACGAGGCCTCCGGACAGACTGACATACCAGAACTGGTAGTACACTTCACCCCGCCGGACTCAAATCTAAACAAGGGGTGAATGTGGTAAACCACTTTTATCGTTACACTATAGTTATCACTGTTGTATTGTTATCACCGTTATCACTGTTGTATCACGATACGAGGTCGCCTCTTGTCGCGCTGTTATACCTGGGCTGACCACCTCCGACTCCGCCCATGGCTCCACCTACCTGCCCAGGTATAAAGGTAGTCGACTGGCTGGTATTCCTCCTTGTTGGACCCGATCACCCACGAGGGTGGGCTCTGTTATTTAGTCAATAAAAACCTTTAGTTACGTTCCTAACTCGTCGCTTTTTATTGGACGAATTGATAGGTATATCACCCCATAAAGAGGATCTATCCTCTCTTATATAGTCTATTTTGTTCTGCATATATTGTGCATTCCGTGGATTGACAGCCCATTCCGATAACATTTAACAATGACTAGAACAGATGAACAGTAATAGGACACACAATTTGTTCACCAAGAGTTCTCACGATTCATAAACCAACCTTTCTGGAAGATTCTCTGCAGTTCTGCGACCAAACCAATTGACACGGCAACCAAAAGTGCACCAAGAATGCAGGGGATGATGAAAATGGAGGGTCTCTGCTGCTTAAAAGGCACTGTGTACTGCTGATGGCCTGTAAACAAAAGCACTTAATAATAAGCACCTTCAGCCAGAAGTGCCGAGTGGCTGATTCATCTCGGCCTCTTCTTGAGTTCCACACCATCACAGAACTCAGTCTTCAGCCAATTTGAATCACTCCACATGATATCGAAAAAACGGCTGAGCGGACTGGATACAGCAAATGCTACAGTCACCGACAACATCCCGCATGTCGTCCTGAAGACTTGTGCTCCAGAACTAGCTGCTCATCTAGCCAAGCAGATCCAGTGCAGCTACAACACTGGCATCTATCCCACATTGAGGAAAACTGCCCAGGTATATGCTGTCCACAAAAAGCAGGACAAATCCGGCCAATTACCGCTCCATCAGTCTAATCTCAAACATCAGCAAAGTGATGGAAGTTGATATTTACAGTGCTATCAAGCGGCAATTAGTTGCTGATAACGTGCTCACCATTGCTCACTTTGGGTTCCGCAAGGACCACTCGGCTCCAGACCTCATTACAGCTTTCGACCTGAACTGGACAAAAGAGCTGAACTCCAGAAGTGAGATGAAAGTTACTGCCCTTGACATCAAAGCAGTATTTGATCGAGTACAGCATTAAGGAGACCTAGTGAAATTGAAGTCAATGGGAATGGGGGCGGGGGAGATTGACCACTAGCTGGAGTCATACCTCGCACAAAGGAAGATTAGTTTAGTTGCTGGAGGTCGATCATCTCAGCCCAGGACATCGCTGCAGGAGCTGCTAAGGTTATTGTCCTAGGCCCAACCATCTTTAGCTGCTTCATCAATGACCTACCCTCCAGCACAAGGTCAGAAGTGGGGATGTTCGCTGATGATTTCACAGTGTTCTGTTCCATTCGCGGATAAAGAAGCAGTCCATGCCCGAGGACAGTACGGCGCGGATGACATTCAGGCTAAGGCTGATATGTGACAAGTAATATTCGCACCACACAAATGCCAGGCAATGGCTGACTCGAACAAGTGTGAGTTTGAGCACCACCCCTTTACATTCAATGGCATTACCATCGACAAATGCCCCACCATCAACATCCTGAGCTTCACGATTGAACAGAAACTTAACTGGACCAGCCAAATAAATATTGTGGCTACAAGAGCAGGTCAGAGACTGGGTATTCTGCAGTCAGTGTCTCACCTCCTGACTCCCCAAAGCATTTCCACCATCTACAAGTCACAAGTAAGGAGTGAGACGGAATATTCTCCACTTGCCTGGAAGAATGCTGCACCAAAAACCCTCAAGAAACTAGACAACATCCATGACATAAGAACATAAGAAATAGGAGCAGGAGTAGGCCAATCGGCCCCTCGAGCCTGCTCCACCATTCAATAAGATCATGGCTGATCTGATCCTAACCTCAAATTTTCTATCACTGTGCATCCACCCAAACCCATGTGATCTCCCGGGAGAGGTGAAAAACCAGATAAAGAACCAATGGCCAATTTGGGAGAAAAAAATCTGTGAAATTCCTCTCCGGCCCATCTAGGCGGTCGAAAATCTTCCAGGAGATCACTCTGTCCCTATATTTGCTACAGTACTTACCTCCTGTAAAGGCGACCTCCACCCCAGCCAGGAACAGGAATAAAACCATCTCCTGAAATCTAACACAGAATTAGAACACAGTAGGAGCAGAACCAGGCTACACGGCCCCTGGGCCCACTCCACAACCCACAGGGCCATGACCATTCCGAACCTAGACTCATGTCCAATTTCCTGCCCGCTCCCCGTAACCCTTAATTCCCTTTACTTCTAGGAAACTATCTATTTCTGTTTTAAATTTATTTAATGATGTAGCTTCCACAGCTTTCTGGGGCAGCAAATTCCACAAACCGACCGCCCTCTGAGTGAAGAAGTTTCTCCTCATCTCAGTTTTGAAAGAGCAGCCCCTTATTTTAAGATTATGCCCCCTAGTTCTAGTTTCACCCATCATTGGGAACATCCTCACCGCATCCACCAGATCAAGGCCCTGCACAATCTTATATGTTTCAATAAGAGCGCCTCTCATTCTTCTGAACTCCAATGAGTAGAGTCCCAATCTACTCAACCTCTCCTCATATGACCACCCCATCATCCCAGGGATTAACCGAGTGAACCTTCTTTGTACTGACTCGAGAGCAAGTATGTCTCTTCTTAAGTATGGATACCAAAACTGTATGCAGTATTCCAGGTGCGGTCTCACCAATACCTTGTACAACTGCAGCAATACCTCCCTGTTTTTATATTCCATCCCCCTAGCAATAAAAGCCAACATTCCATTGGCCTTCTTGATCACTTGCTGCACCTGCATACTAACTTTTTGAGTTTCGCGCACCAGGACCCCCAGATCCCTTTGTACTACAGTACTTTCCAGTTTCTTGCCATTAAGATAATAATTTGCTCTATGATTTTTCCTGCCAAAGTGCATAACCTCACACTTTCCAGTATTGTATTCCATCTGCCAAATCTCTGCCCACTTACTTAGCCTGTCTATGTCCCTTTGCAGGTTTTTTATGTCCTCCTCACTCACTACTTTCCGTCCCATCTTTGTATCATCTGCAAACTTTGATATGTTACACTCGGTCCCCTCCTCCAAATTGTTAATACAGATTGTAAAGAGTTGGGGACCCAGCACTGACCCCTGCGGAAAACCACTAGTTACTGGTTGCCAATCTGAGAACGAACCATTTATGCTAACTCTCTGCTTTCTGTTAGAGAGCCAATCCTCCACCCACGCCAGAATATTACCCCCAATCCCGTGATTTTTTATCTTGAGCAATAATCTTTTGTGTGGCACCTTGTCAAATGCCTTTTGGAAGTCTAAATACACTACGTCCACTGGTTCCCCTTTATCCACCCTGTATGTTAGTTCCTCCAAAAATTCCAGCAAATTTGTCAAATATGACTTCCCCTTCATGAAACCATGCTGAGTTTGTCCTATTAAATTATGTTTATCCAAATGTCCCGTTACTGTCTCCTTAATAATGGACTCTAACATTTTACTAACCACAGATGTTAGGCTAACAGGTCTATAGTTTCCAGCCTTCTGCCTACTACCCTTTTTAAATAAGGGTGCTACATTAGCAGTTTTCCAATCTGCCGGGACCTTTGCTGAGTCCAGTGAGTTTTGGAAAATTATTACCAATGCATCCACAATCCCTACCGCTACTTCCCTCAAGACCCTAGGATGCAAGCCATCAGGTCCAGGGGATTTATCCGCCTTGAGTCCCATTATTTTACCAAGTACCACTTCCTTAGTGATTTTAATCATATTTAGTTCCTCCCCCCCTAGAGCCCCCTGTTTGTGCAGTGTTGGGATATTCCTAGTGTCCTCTACTGTAAAGACTGATACAAAATAATTGTTCAGTGTTTTTGCCATCTCCATGTTTCCCACCATTAATTTCCCGGTCTCATCCTCTAAGGGACCAACATTTACTTTAGCCACCCTTTTTCTTTTTATATAAACTTTTACTGTCTGTTGTTATATTTTTTGCTAATTTACTTTCATAATCTATCTTCCCTTTGTTAATCAATTTTTAGTTATTTTTTGCTGTCTTTTAAAGACTTCCCAATCTTCTATCCTCCCACCAGATTTCGCTACCTTGTATGCCCTTGTTTTTAGTCGGATACTATCCTTAATTACTTTACCAAGCCACGGATGGCTATCTTTTCTTTTACACCCGTTTTTCCTCAGTGGAATATATATTTTTTGGAAGTTGTAAAATAACTCCTTAAATGTACACCACTGATCACGTACCATCTTACCCTTTAATCTATTTTCCCAGTCCACTCTAATCAATTCCGCGCTCATACCTTCATAGTCTCCTTTATTCAAGCTCAGCACGCTTGTTTGAGATCCAACCTTCTCACCCTCTAATTGAATATGGAACTCAACCATGTTATGGTCACTCATTCCAAGGGGATCCTTTACTAGGACATTTTTAAATTAATCCTGTCTCATTACACAGGACCAAATCTAAGGTTGCTTGCCCCCTGGTCGGTTCAGTTACATACTGCTCAAGAAACTCATCCCTAATACACTCAATGAACTCATCCTCAAGGCTGCTCTGCCCAATTTGATTTGTCCAGTTAATATGATAATTATAATCCCCCATAATTATCGCTGTTCCCTTATTACAAGCCTCAACTATTTCCTGATTAATACTCCGTCCAACAGAGTTGCAACTGTTCGGAGGCCTATAGACTACACCCACTGGTATTCCTTATCTCCACCCAAACTGTTTCACTATCCTGCTCCTTTGACCCAATATCATTTCTCTGTATTATAGTGATTCCTTCCTTTATTAACATAGCCACCCCACCTCCTCTCCCTTCCTGCCTGTCCTTCCTGATTGTTAAATAACCTGGTATGTTTAATTCCCAGTCATGGTCACCCTGCAGCCATGCTTCTGTAATGGCCAGAAGATCATACCCATATGTCGTTATTTGTGCCATTATCTCATTCATTTTGTTACGAATGCTACGTGCATTCAGATAAAGAACTTTCAAATATGTTTTGTAACACTTAGTTCCTGTTTTTTTCCCTTTTTAGTACTTTACTTTTTGCTCCATACCTTCTGTCCCTTCCTGACACATTCTGTTTTTTAATTCCCCCACTGCTACCTAAGTCTATGACCTTCTCTGTTGTCATTTCTATTATTTGCTCTCTCGAAACCTCCCCCCCACTAATTAGTTTAAAGCCCTCTCTACAGTCCTAGTTATATGATTCGCCAGGGCTCTAGTCCCAGCACTGGCCAAGTGGAGTCCGTCCCAACGGAATAGCTCCCTCCTGTCCCAGTATTGGCGCCAGTGTCCCAAGAAGCAAAACCTATTTTTCCCACACCAGTCTTTGAGCCACGCATTTAACTCTTTAATTTTATTTATCCTAGCCATATTCGCTCGTGGCTCAGGTAATAACCCAGAGATTATTACCCTTGAGGTTCTGTTTTTTAATTTGACCCCTAGCTGCTCATACTCCTTTAACAGAACCGTCTTCCTTGTCCTATCTACGTCGTTTGTACCAACATGGACCACGACAACTGGATCCTCCCCCTTCCACTCCAAGTTTCTTTCCAGCCCAGAAGAGATGTCCTTAACCCTCGCACAGGGCAGGCAACACAGCCTTCGGGACTCCCACTCTTGACTGCAGAGAACCCTATCTATCCCCGTAACGATACTATCCCCTACCACTACAACATTTCTTTTTACTCCCTCCACTTGAATGGCCCCCAGTACCACGGTGCTGTGGCCAGGTTGCTCATCCTCCCTGCAGTCCCCGCTCCCGCCCTCACAGGGAGTAAGAACCTCGATCCTGCTGGACAACAACAAGGGCTGCATCTCCTTCAAAACTACATCCTGGATCCCGGTACCTTCCTCACTCGTAGTCACACCGTCCTGTCCCTGACCACGGATTACATCTGCAGTAATTAACTTCATAGGTGTGACCATCTCCTGAAACATAGAGTCCAGGAACTTCTCCCCCTCCCTGATGTGTCGCAGTGTCTGAAGCTCGGTCTCAAGCTCCATAACATGGAACTTGAGTTCCTCTAGCAGCAAACACTTGTCACAGATGTAATCACCATGAGCCTCAATGGGGACCACCGGCTCCCACATCTCGCAACAGTAACACATCACCTGCTCCATTCTATATAATTAATTACATTTCTTATTATTAGTTATGAAGACCCTGCCCGGATATAGATGATAATGTCACACCACTATTCAAAGGGCTTACCAACTTAAAGGTATAAAAGAGAAGAGAAGGAAGAAAACCAACCAACCAGCTGATCACCAACCTCCTCCTTGAATACTGTCTGTGGGGCCTGTTTGGTTGACTCGTCTCGCTGCTCCGCCTCTGCAGTGTTGTCCACGCCTTGGAGTGGGGAACAAAACAGAGCAAAAAACACACCCTCACCTCCCACTTATCTGAACTCTCCCACTTAGCAAAACTCCAGCACCACTCAATGCACAAGGCACTCCGTGCACTGCACTAGCCCCTCCCCTTTTATACCCGGATTCTACTTCCGGTTTAAACTGCCCAAGAGTTTAAAAAACCCTTAAAGAATTAAACTTACTTCAAATAATTGACTTCTTAACACACTAAAATTCACAAAATGCACTTAAATGATTTTTCTCCCCCTTAGCAAAACTCCAGCACCCCTCAATGCACAAGGCACTCCGTGCACTGCACTAGCCCCTCCCCTTTTATACCCGGATTCTACTTTCGGTTTAAACTGCCCAAGAGTTTAAAAAACCCTTAAAAAATTAAACTTACTTCAAATAATTGACTTCTTAACACACTAAAATTCACAAAATACACTTAAATGATTTTTCTCCCACTTAGCAAAACTCCAGCACCACTCAATGCACAAGGCACTCTTGATTGTCACCCCATCTACCACCTTAAACATTCACTCCCTGCAGCACTGGCGTACTGTGGCTGCAGTGTGTACCATCTACAAGAAGCACTGAAGCATCTCATCAAGACTTCTTCGGCAGCGCCACCCAAACCCGTACCTCTACCAACTAGAAGGACAAGGGCAGCAGATGCATGGCAACACCATCACCAGCATGGTCCCCTCCAAGTCAAACACCATCCTCACTTGGAAATATATCACCGTTCCTTCATCGTCGCTGGGTGAAAATCCGGGAACTCCGTCCATAATAGCACTGTGGGAGTATCTTCACCATGAGGGCTGCAGCAGTTCCAGAAGGCGGCTCACCTCCACCTTGTCAATGGCAATAATGGATGTGCAATACATGCTGGCCTTACCAGCGACGTCCACATGCCAGGAACGAAAAAAAAATGGCACATCGCAAATCTGTCCCACGCATTTCATTCAATCATGGATACAGCAACTGGATCGAACTGAAATATTCACAGTTTACATTTGGGAAGAGTCCCATCACCTGATTGAGTTGAGTTGTATTGTTGTTTTACAGAGGTTATTACTCTCCGCAACAATTAAAATTAAACCCAGTTAAAAAACGCAAGTGTCAATGTAAATCTCACACTCTTTAACTTTTCCACAGTTTGGCTAAAAATGGTTCAGTTCTGGACAGACATTGGGCCGTAGCTCAGGCAGGTAGACAATTCCACGCATAGGTGCCAATAACGTAATGCAATAGAGAGCCATAGATCCATTTGATGTCGACACCATGTTATTTGGCACTGTAACTTATGCAGAGAGGCGCATCACGTTGCAAATGGAGATTAACAGATTAAATGAGTGGGCAAAACTGTGGAAAATGGATTTCAATGTGGGGAAGTGTGAGGTGATCCACTTTGGAGATAGGAAAGATAGATCGGAGTATTTTCAAAATGGTGAGAAGCTAGGAACTGTGGATGAGCAGAGAGATTTAGAAGTCCAAGTACAGAAAACACTAATAACTAGTGGATAGATACAAATGATAGTGAATGGCGGAACAGGCATGTGGGGCTGAATGGCCTATCCCTGTCGCTCTTTCCTAGCATGTGGGACGGTTCTCATGGTGGACTGTGTCAAATATACACTGTGTACCGGTGCAGTAAGAGCTGGCTTCTCTTTACCAGGTGACATCCTTGGTCAAGAATCACCGTTTCCAAATGATAAAGCCTTTCAGTCATCCAGCAGACTGAGGCGGTTGCAATGCAATTCAACACATTTTAAAGGAACATCTGGACGATGTCGGGAAACATGTGACTGTAGTGTTAAACTAGTGAAAGATGCTTCGTTACTCCTGAACTATTCCAAAACAATCCGAGTTTTGTCCCTTTGAGCGTGTTGTGTACATGCGGATTATCACAACAACTTGTATTTATATAGCAGCTTTAAAGTTGTAAACACGTCCCAAGGCGCTTCACCCGAGCTTTATCAGTTAAACTTTGCCACCGAGCCACATAAAGCGATATTGGGACAGATGACCAAAAACTTGGTCAACGAGGTAACGTTTAAGGAGCGACTTAAAGTAGAGCGAGGTAGAGAGGTGGAGAGGGTTGTTATTCCCGATCTTACAGCCCAAGCAGCTGAAGGCAAGGCGATCAATGGTGGAGCGGTGAAACTTTGTGATATGTAAGAGGCTAGAGTTGGAGGAACACATAGATCCCAGAGGGCTGTAGGGCAATATTATGTTACAGACGTAGGGTCGCGGGAAGCCATGGAGGGATGGGAACACAAGGTTTGAAATCAAGGAGGAGAATTGTAAAATCGAGGCTTTGCTTTAAAATCACGTACCAGAACATATCACACCGACGTCCTCTTTATGCCCACAGTCATGACGGCCCATTGCTGAAAACTGGCAGTCCCACAGGAATTGCTCATTCCCCTTGCATTTAACCTCGTCCATCCAAATGGTGCCATTTCCTCGGCCGACTAGCGTCTCCCCGGGAGCCCAGACTGGGTCGCCACAGTTTAATTGTCTGCAGACGACAGCGGCATCGTGTCTATCCCAGGAATCATCGCACACCGTTCCCCACGTACCACTAAAGAATATTTCAACTCTTCCGGAGCAATTACTGAATCCTGCAGCCAGCCGCAGCTCTACATCAAAAGATACACCTGTAAGCACTTGAACACTTTAACGTGCACTTGGATACAATCACTTTGTTTTATTTGTCCTGCTCCGAGTCACAACCCATTGTCTGACGGGACACATGCTAACGATCCTGGGATTCCCAGTGTCCGGGGTCACTCTGCTGGAACACATAAAGCTAAACTAGATGGTGAACGTGTACAGTGGAAGATAACTGTTCAGTCTTGGGTTTCCTGATGTATAATGAGAGACTTTAAATCATGTGAGTGGAACCAATTTTATTAATATCCTGTCTGCTAATCGTTAATTGAGATCATAACATAGATCGGAGGGCAGTTGTTACGCAGAACCCACCGAGAATTCAGGATAGTATTCATCGACAGGAGGCAATGGGGCAAGCTCCAGTGTTGAATAAAGTGTTGCTGTAGCCTGTGTGACAACTGATCCATACGCTAACTGGGTTTGAATCAAAAATCTATCTTTCATCGACATTTTATCCAGGGTGCCCCACTTCCAATCCTGTTCTATTGATTAACAACAGCGAGTTACGAAGTGATGAATGAAATCGTACAATCGTTACTTTCAAAGCAGCTGATTCTGGCAATGCTGAAATCAACTGGCTGAAAGGAAACTTAATCGCCTACTGTCCCTGGCGAGTGCATTCGCTACTGGACTTAATGGTACAAGGATCAACGAGGTGATGTATAGACTGATTGTATCTACCTGGGATTGTAAATAATCAAAAATGCATGGACACATACAGAAGTATTAAAATAATCCAAAGCAAAATAAATAGCAGGAGACAAAATGGACGGATCTTATTAATATACATATCTGTAATTACCAGCATCTTCTGGAACTGTTTCCATTTTATGTTTCTTCGGGGCCACCTCATCGCGGTTCATTATCGGATTTATTCCTGAAAAACAATTCCAGCCATTACTTTAGTGAAACATCCAAAAGAAACGGGTTCCATTTGAAGTTTGTTACCTGAACAAATGACCCCAACATCTTCCTTGTGGTCACAGTTATGTTGTCCCCATGGTGAAGATGGGCATTGCCATAAGAGAGAGTCGTGCAAACGACATTTCACATCATCGAGCCAGATCGGTCCAGAACCCTTTCCAAATGCTGCATTAAGCTTCACAGCTCGGGCTGAGCCGCAGCTGAGCTGGTTACAAACCACTTCTGCATCTTCAAGGCCAAAGGCATTAGAACAAACAGTGCCCCATGTCATATTAAAGAAAACTTCAACTCTACCCTGGCAGGGACTCCGTCCATTCGCCAGCCTTATCGCCCTGTGCTCTGTAGAACAAAGAGTGAAGTGTAATCTTCATTTTAGTGATACCTCACTTAAGTAAATGTAAAAACAAGAGATCAGACGCTTTCCGTTCTATAAAATCGTTTCCTTTAACAGATTGCTTATCTCAGAAGCGGCAAAAGGCCAATGATTCCAGCGGAAGAAATTTAGATGGTGTTGGTTTGTCTCTAATGTTCTACTTTGTGATTGGGGTCAGTAGGTCAAAGGCCTTTCATATAGGTCATCTACATCACGAGGCCCTAATGTTTCAAATTCAGTGATTACCATGGCCAGAAATCAATTGTCCTGGCCTCATGTTTGTTAAAAATGGCTCTTTAACTGGAGTCAAAAAGTGCACATATTTGAATGTACTTCTCACCCGAGCAGATAACTCCAGCATCTTCTTTATGAATGCAGTCGCTCTCAGCCCACGGCCCCGCCAGACATTCCCAGAAAACCGAATCATTCGCTGAACATTTCATGTTGTCCAACCAGATAGGCCCCGATCCCGGGCCAAACCAACCGGAAATCGTTGCGTTTAGAGCCTGTCCACACTTCAGCTGGTTACAGACAACATGGGCATCTGTTAAATCCCAGGAATCATCACACACAGTTCCCCAGGTTCCGTTGTAGTTAATCTTTACCCTTCCAGCACAGCGACTTCCACCATCCGCCAACCTTATCGGAATATGATCTGAAGCACAGGAATAATTATGTTAAACAGGATGCGGTCCAGGAAGAGGCTTCTGCACGGCTCCCAATCGATTCATTCCCAACTGATACATTGTTTTTAATTACTTTTGTTGCAACGATTAGTTTGTTGTCACGTTTCTGTCAAACTTTTGTACAACTTTTTCCACTGTAACTTCCTATGCACACATTGAAAATGAAAACTAACTACCTAAACTTGTTAATGGCCACATCTCCCAGTGCAGGTGCAATAATGCTACAAATGTCAGAGGATATAAAATAAAAACATAAAAATAAGGACTAAATGAATGATTTTAAAAATGGAACAGAATTCCATCTGAAGCTGTTTCATTTAAGTCTACACTTCATAAAACCCATTCACGGATACGGTCGTCACTTTTATTGCTCCTCTCTAGCTACCCTTCAGAAGCAGGTGATACAATTATTTGGCTTGCCAGGTTACTTCAGGGGCAGTTACGTGAACTACGTTGGTTTGGAGCTCGAGGCATATAAAAGCCAAACTTCGTAAGGACGGCAGGTTTCCTTCCCTAAATGACAATAGGGAACTAGTTGGGTGTTTATGACAATCCGACAGCGTCATGCTCACTGTTAATGATGTCAGCCTTTATTTCTAGTTATTTATTTTAAACTGAATTCAAATTCTCACATTGCCCTGGTGGGATTTCATCGAACCTGTGCTGGATTGTTAGCCCAGGCCTCTGGTTTACGAGCCCAGTAACAATAAAACACTACGCCACTGTACCCATGCAGTGACACTCTGAGAGCAATGCCTCAGGTGATCAACTAGTACTATAATACATTTATTCTGTCTGTGCACATTTAAACTGGCTTTTTCTATTTACACAGAGCCCTCTCTATAAACTTGGCAAGCTGCAATTTCAGCCTGCCACCAGAGTTGACGTTGTAGAGCCTCGGTTTCATTTGTTTGATTACTCTGTTTATACTGCAGGGACACTCATTTGTTACAATCCACTCTAATTCTTTGCTTCTTAAATTGTCCAAGAATTTGCTACTTCATATAAATAGAAATATATAAACAATTTATTATGAAAGACGAAGAAGAGAATGTTTTCCTATTATTGGGGAACGAATACACCTTGTGTGCTCGGGTTCACCTGAACCCGGACATCTCACACTGCTTCAGGTGCAACCTCAAGGGAGATCGACTATCATTATATGAAATGTATTGTGCACCGATGCTTTTCCTGTTGTTGTCACACTTAAATTTCATTTAACACTTTCCCTTCATACTTTACCAATATTACAAAGTATTAAAATATTCACAGCACTACAAAGTATTAAAATATTCACAGCACAGAAACAGGTCTTTCGGCCCAACAAGTCCATGCTAGTGTTATGCTCCACACGAACCTACTCCCATCCCTCTTCATCTAACCCCATCAACATATCAGATGCAAAATACTGTGGATGCTGGAAATCTGACATAAAAACAGAACATGCTGCAAACACTCAACAGGTAAGGCAGCATCTGTGGAGAGAGAAACAGAGTTCACGTTTCAGGCCGATGACCTTTCGTCAGACCTGGAAAAAGTTAGAGATGTAACAGATTTTAAGCAAGTGCAGACGCAGGGAAAGTGGGAAGGGGGTGGGGGGAAAGAACAAAAGGGAAGTTCTGTGATAGGGTGGAAGGCAGCAGAGAATAAATGACACAAGTTATGATTGCCCAAAGCAAAAGGAGATGTATTGGGACAAGTAAAGAAACAAAAGATAAGTCTAGAAGAGGCGTAAATGGGAATGGCAGAATCATCAACAGCTGTCATGTGAAAAATGGGGGCAGAGGTTAAGATCTGAAATATTTGAACTCAGTGTTGAGGACAAATCTCCTTCATGTGATTACCTAGATTCCCCTTGAAAGCATCTATGCAATTCGCCTCGACTACTCCCTGTGGTAGCGATTCCACATTTTAACCACTCACTGGTTAAACAGGTTTGTCCTGAATTCCCTATTAGATTTATTGTTGACTTTCTTATATTTATGGCACATTGTCCGACTTGATGTGAGCAAGGCCATGGGATTTTCAGGAGCATATCGTTGCAACGCGATTTTCTGGATACATATTTTTATTTCGAGGTAAATAAATTCTTACCAGAACAAACCACGCCCACGTCATCAGCGATAGAAAAGGGTTTCGCTTGTGTAAAACTACAGTTCCACAGGTAGGGTTCACTTCCATTACATCTGACATTGCTCATCCACACCGGCCCGTTAGCTTGTCTATACTTCGAGTAATTATAAATACTTATTGCGGAGCCACATTTCAGCTGTCTGCACACGACATCTGCATCATTGAAATTCCACAGACTGTCAATTACTCTCCCCCAAACACCGCCGTAATAAACCTCGACTCTGCCGTCACAATCACTCTCTCCATTGGCCAGTCGCAGCTGCCAAATTTCAGCTGTAAGAATACAATATGGAAATGAATGTTTCGCAAGGTAATATTTTGAATATAAATTATACAAGTTCATAATTTTGTATCGTTTCACTTTGCCTGCTTTAATAAAATGATAAACTTTTGCAAGTACACGACAATATACTCGGTATCTGCAAGAGAGAATTAGAGCATTAGAGCTAGGTTACCGTTTCAGTAATGCTGTGGTCAGAATGACAAGTCCTTTACAGACAGGCCAGAGGAAACAAGGCAGCTATATCGTCAGGTGAAGGTTAATGCTACAAGTGCTGTTAGTACCTTTAAAAAGTTTTTAATAACCTACCCAAGTAGACACGGAATGTTCGTAATAACTTGTAAATCGGGATTAAACTGGATGCAACTAATCTGTTAATTGACTCAATGTCAGGGACTTCAGCGGTTCAAGGAGAATGCGAAGAGCCTCCTTCTTAGCGCATCTAGGGATAGTCAGTAAAATCCTGTCTTGTCTATATCCCTCACTTTCCGACAATAAATTTATAAAAACAAAGGCTAACTAGTCTGTTGGTCAGTGAAAAAGCACAGAAAACGAGAGCAATAGGAACATAAAAACAGGATTAGAACATTCAGTCCCTCGAGTTAGTTCCGTCATTCAATGAGACCATGGTTGATCTGTGTCCTACCTCGATCCACCCGCCTTAGCTCTATATCCCCCAATAACCTTGGCTAGCAAATATCTATCGACCTCGGATTTAAAATAATTAATTGACCGAGCCTCTATTGCTTTTTGTGGGAGAAAGATCCGCACTTCCAACACTCTTTATGTGAAGAAGTGTTTACTCACTTCTCTCCTGAATGGCCTGGCTCTGAATTTATGGTTATGTCTCCTTCTCCTAGGCCCCCCCACTAGCGGAAAATGTTAATCTCTATCTACCCTATAAATTCCTTTCCAATGCCTGTAAAAACACAATAAAATCACTCCTATATACAAGGGAATACAATCCTAGTTTATGTAATGTCTCCTCACTATTTAACTCTTGGAGATCTGCTAACATTCTGGCGAACCTGCGCTATACTCCTTCCAAGGCCAATATATCCTTTCTAAGGCGTGGTTCCCGGAACTGTACACAGTACTCCAGGAGTAGTCTAAGCAGGGCTTTGTATTGCTGTCGCAAAATGTCCTTTCCTTTATATTATATACTTTCAGTTATAAAGCTTAACATTCCATTAGCCTTCCAGATAATATTTTTACTTGACAACTGCACTTTAGTAATCTGTGTACATGAACCCCTAAATCGCACCGGAGCTCCACTGATCCTGGCATTCGCCATTTCAAAAATCCTCTGGTACAGCCTTCTTCGGTCCAAAATGGATTACCTTACACTTACCTGCTTTGTAATGTATCTGCCACAGTTTCGCCCACTAAATTATCCTATTTGTAATTGTATGCTAGGCTTCTACGCTATTACTATGGCACCAATTTTTGTGTCGTCGGCAAACTTGCATAGCTCTCTAATCACTGGTAAATATAGTTCATATATGATACACCAGCACAGGCATTTTCTTTAAAGTCTTTCATGGGATGTTGGCGTCGCTGGCGAGGCCAGCATTTATTTCCCATCCCCAATTGTCCTTGAGATGGTGGCTGTCAGCCGCCTTCTTGAACCGCTGCAGTGTGTGAGGCGAAGGTAATCTCACAGTGCTGTTAGGGAGGGAGTTCCCCGCTTGGTACTCAGGTATACCACTCGCTTTGGGCTTACGTGGCAACAGCCATTCGGGGCTTCAACTTTTATCCAATGTTGTATCCAGTGCACCCGTAGAGACTGCAAATTTAGAGGCAGTCTCCTCACAGTATGTGGAAATTTAAATTCACTCTAGTTTATGGCTGCCCGAAGAGAACAAGTCGAAGAGCAGTAAATCACCCTGGCATTCTGGTCCCTGGAACACCGCCCCCTCGCCCCGCTGTCTTCTAATTTATCCCAAAGTGAACAGGGCGCGATGTCGCATGTAGTTCAGAATTACTACATTGTAGCGGTTCGTGTAGATCGCCACTAAATAAGAGAGTTTGACTTCGACGAAATATAAATAAGTTGTTTATTTACAGGAACAGGTTAATTACAGCAGGTAAGATAGCAGGTAAGATGGCTGACTGTAGGAGCACCGTGGTGTAGGTCTTGTCCCAGCAGGGACTCCATGAGGACTGAGTTCGCAGTCCTGTGGGGAGCGTGATGACGTCATCGCATTTGTGTTGTGACGTCATCACATTGTTCGCATTTCCCACGCTTAGGGTGTCACGTGATGTGCGTCGTTGTGTCGCTGGCCGTTGAGGCTGAAGTCGGGAGGCCGGGCTGTGCCGGTGCTTGCCGCGGGAGCGGAAGATCGCGTCGCTCCCGTCAGCTGGCCGTTGAGGCCGAAGATGCTAGGCCGGGCTGTGCCGGCACATGCACATCATGTCGTCCGTGATGTGACGTCAGCGCGCTAGGGCGCGTCTTAAAGGGGCAATCGCCCTAACAGGTAAGTTAAAAGAGCAATGGCCCCAAAAGGTAAGTTAAAGGGAATTATGTGTCTTTATGTAAGATACAACCAGTGGTACTGCCACAACATACACATAAATAGGAACAACCACAAATTGTATTTGTATAGCCTTTAACGTGGAAAACGAGGCAGAGTGGGGTGTAAAAAGGAGGGAGTGTCGCAATATTAATCAAGGAGTCAATTACTGCTGTAAGGAGGGATGGTATCTTAGCAGTTTCCTCTAATGACCGCCATATGGGTAGGACTGAAAAACAAAAAGGGGGCAAGCACTTTGCTGGGAGTGTCCTATGGGACCCCAAACAGTCAGGGGCAGATAGAGGAACAGATATGTAGGCAAATCTCAGAGAAGTGTAGAAATAATAGGGTGACAAAGGTAGGAGATTTCAACTTCCCCAATATTAACTGGGATAGTCAGAGTGTGAAAGGTGTAGAGGGTGCGGAATTGCTAAAGTGCATCGAGGAGACCTTCCTGAGCCAGCCAGCATGTAGAAAGTCCTACAAGAGAGGGGTCAGTGCTGAATCTAATTCCACGGAATGTAGCCGGGCAGGTGGTAGAGGTGTCAGTAGGAGAGCATTTTGGTGACAGTGACCATAAGTCGGTGAGATTTAATGTAGTCACGGAAAAGGACAAAAATGGAATGGAAATAAAGGTTCTAAATTGGGGAAAGGCAGATTTTAATATGATAAGGCAGGATATGGCCAAAGTGGACTGGGATCACCTACTTGTCGGAAAACCCACATCAGAGCAGTGGGAGGCTTTCAGAAAGGAAATAGAGAGAGTACAACGCCAACCCGTTCCCATAATGGTCAAGGTTGGGACCAACAAGCATGGACGTCAACACTGGATGTCAAGGGATATACAAGAATGGATTAGGAGAAAAAGAGAGGCTTTTGGCAGATAAAAGCATTAAAAACAAAAGTAAAGAAAGTGCAGGGGGGTTCTTAAAAAAGAAATTAGGAGAGTGAAGTTGGGGCCTGAAAATACACTGGTGGGTAAAATAAAGGAAAATCACAAGGTGTTTTATAAGTATATTAAGGGCAAAAGGATAACCAGAGAAAGAGTAGTGCCCATTAGGGAGCAAAGAGGCATTCTGTGTGTGGAGCCGGAAGATGTGGGTGAGGATAAATGAATATTTTGCATCTGTGTTCACTATGGAGAAGTACGATATAGGCATAGGAATCAGGCAGGGAGATTGTGATATACCTGAACAAGTTATTATTGAGAGGGAGGAGGTATTAGCGGTTTTAGCGGGCTTAAACGTGGATAAATCCCAAGGCACAGACGAGATGTAGCCCAGGCTGCTGTGTGAGGCAAGGAAGGAGATTGCAGGGGCTCTGACACAAATTTTCAGATCCTCTCTGGCCACAGGGGAGGTGGCAGAGGACTGGAGGACAGCTAACATAGATCCATTATTCAAGAAGGGTAGAAGGGATAAACCAGGGAATTACAGGCCAGTGGGCCTAACATCAGTGGTAGGGAAATTATTGCAAAAAATTCTGAGGGACAGAATTAGTCTCCACTTGGAGAGGCAAGGATTAATCAAAGATAGTCAGCATGGCTTTGTCGGGGGGAGATCATGTCTAAACTAATTGTTTGAATTTTTCGAGGGGGTGACTAGGTGCATGGATGAGGGTAGAGCAGTTGATGTAGTCTACATGGACTTCAGTAAGGCTTTTGTCAAAGTCCCGCATGGGAGACTATTGAAGAATGTAGGAGCAAATGGGATCTGGGGCAATTTGGCACATTGGATCCAAAATTGGTGTAGTGGCAGGAGGCAGAGGGTGATGGTCGAAGGTTCTTTTTGTGACTGGAAGCCTGCGTCTAGTGGTGTACTGGAGGGATCGGTCCTGGGTCCATTGCTGTTTCTTTTGTACATTAATGATTTAGATATGAATGTAGGAGGTATGATCAGTAAGTTCGCAGATGACACGAACATTGGTGGAATGGTAAATAGCGAGGAGGGGAGCCTTGGGCTGCAGGACGATATAGACGGGTTGGTCAGCTGGGCAGAACAGTGGCAAATGGTATGTGACCCTGAGAAGTGTGTGGTGATGTATTTTGGGAGGAATAATTAGGGAAGGGAATATAATGAAACGTAGGACCCTAGGAATTACAGAGGATGAGAGGGATCTTGGTGTGCATGTACATAGATCCCTGAAGGCAGCAGGGCAGGTAGATAAGCTGGTTAAAAAGTGTTATGGGATACTTGCCTTCATTAGCCGAGGCATAGAATATAAGAGCAGGGAGGTTATGATGAAGCTGTACAAAACGCTATTTAGGCCACTGCTGGAACACTGTATGCAGTCCTGTTCGCCACACTATAGGAACGATGTGATTGCTTTGGGGAGGGTGCAGAGGAAATTCACCAGGATTTTACCTTGGCTAGAGTGCTTCAGCTATGAAGAGGGACTGGACAGGCTGGGGTTGTTTTCCTTAGAGCAGACATGGCTGAGGAGGGAACTGATTGAGGAGTACAAAATTATTAGGGGCATAGATAGGGTAGACAGAAAGGAACATTTCCCCTTAGTAGTGGGGTCAATCACCAAGGGGCATAGTTGAAAGGTAAGGGGCAGGGGGTTAGTGGGGATTTGAGGAATAACTTTTTCACTCAGAGGCTGGTTGGAATCTGGATCTCACTGCCTGAAAGGATGGTAGAGGCAGGAACCCTCACAACATTCAAGAAGCATTTAGATGATCACTTGGAACGCCATAGCATACAAGGCTACGGACCAGGTGCTGGAAAATGGGCTTATAATAGACAGGGCTTGATGGCCGGCGTGGACACAATGGGCCGAATGGCCTCTTTCTGTGCTGTATAACTCTATGACTCTATGACTCTAAAATGTCCCAAGACGCTTCACAGGAGCTTTATAAAACAAAATTTGACAGCAAGCCACATAAGGAGAAGGTATGGCATGTGACCTAATGCACGGTCAAAGAGGTAGGTTTTAAGGAGCGTCTTAAAGGAGGAAAGAGAGGTAGACAGGCAGAGAGGATTAGAGAGGGTAGTCCTGACCTTAGTGCCTTGGCACCAATGGTTGAGCAATTAAAATCAGGGATGCTCATGAGGCCAGAATTAGAGAAGGACGGATATCTCGGGCGTTGTGCGGCTGGAGGAGATCACAGAGATAGGGAGGTGCGAGACCATGGCGGGATTTGAAAAAAGGAACTGAATTTTAAAATAATTATGAATCATTGATACTTCACACTGATGTACCTACCGGAACAGATAACACCAGCATCATTTCTGTGCGTGCACGGATGGTGCCCCCATGCTGCAACGGGGCAGTCGCTCAAACGCATCTCATTGCCGTTACATTCGTTGATATCCTTCCATATCGGACCATTTCCCTCTCCAAAGAAAGCTCCCGGTGGCGTTGATACCGCAGTCCCACAACCGAGCTGATTGCATACCACAGCCGCATCCTGTAAATCCCAGTAAGTATCGCAGACCGTGCCCCAGGTGTCACCCAGCAGAATTTCCACTCTCCCTGAGCAGGTGTCCTCACCACCAACTAATCGCGGTCCTTTTTGTCCTTTGTGCACAAACAATGAATATTATTGAGCTGATTTATATTCCGTTGGGAAGTTCTTGTCCGTTTTAACCTATCAAATGCAGACAAATAGAATTGTTTAAACAGGAATAGCTTTATATTTGTGATACGACTGAGTGACAAACCCTGCAATGCGTCATCTGCACTTGGTCCTTGTGTTCTACACAAAGAGTTTCTCAATGTATGCTTGACATCGCTGTAACAATTAACACAGCAATGCAGCGCCACAGTAAGAGGGAAGGAATGACTGGGGAATGCAACAGCTCGGCCACTTGTTGAGAGCCAAGGTGAAAGAGGAGGCCGCATAGTGGAAGATGATACCAATATTCTGAAGAAAGAAATAATTAAACTAGGAAGGAATGATCAGGTGACGGAAAGCTATGGGCTTTTGTTAGCCTGAATAACTTACAACTAAAGGGAATACTAGGCTAGGAGGAGTGCGATAGGTTATAAAGTCCTGGAAATGGCTGAAGTAAAGAGGGAAATGGTGCGAGGAATCTTCCTTTGAAACCCGGTGCAGAAGTGGCGCCAGGCACGGAAGCTGTACGAACGGCGAATGGGGGCTGGGGGCGGACTGCAGGAAAGGTACTTTTCTGATCCAGTTTTTGGCGAAGAAGAACAAGTCCATCAAAATCCGTGGGGTTTTAATGTAACCATTGTCAGGCACCAGATTTTCCTGGAACCTGTGCATCGGTACCGTATTATTCGATTGACTTTCGGTGCTTTGCGATGATGTGTTTATTTTAAATTGCAAATATCTCTATTAATACGGTGAATAAAGGAATTTGATCCGAAAAGGCTACGTGATATCTCCGCGTCATTTCCAACCTCCGATGTTAAACTGGCGGCTGCAGTGTGGGTCTGATTTTGAGCGTCAACGATGTTTTCCATATAAATGATAGAGCTTTAGAGATAAAAGGTATCGAGCCTATTAGGGAAGTTTCACAGATTTTAAGCTACCTGTGATCTGCCTTCATCACTATCTCAATCCAGCTGTACGAATGAATGAAGCACCTACCGGAACAAATGACACTGACATCATTTCTGTGCGTGCAGTTGTGCTGATTTCTTGGTGTAGTGGCGCAGTCCCAAAGGCTGGTCTCATTACCCTGACATTCATAAGTATCCTGCCATATAGGACCACTGCCCTCTCCAAAGTGAGCCCCTCCGGGTACTGATACTACGTCGCCACATTTCAGTGCTGCGCACACCACACGTGCGTCCTGTGAATCCCAGTGCGAATCACACAAAGTTCCCCAGGTCTCTCCATACTGTATCTCCAATCTTCCAGTGCATCCGTCATCTCCGCCAGCCAGTCTTTGCTGTCTGTGTCCTGTCATTTTAAACAGATGGTAAACAATCTTCAAAACAATTTGTTTCAACAAGCAGCTTAAAACAAGAACAAATAAAGTTTTTTTTTACTGAAAATATCGGCCTTGTGTTCAAACCCGCAGTTCACGATTTAATATAATGCACCTTTCATTATATTTTACATAGTTCTTCCAAATAATTTAGAGTTTTTGTTATACAGTTAGATCCTGGAATCGCTGAGCTGCGATCTCATTCGATCTTTCCCTTTCGTATCTTACCCTTTCGGGTTCTTTCTGAAATTTCAATGACAAGAATGAAATCTCAGGCGGCCGTCACTACCAGAATTTCATCATCTCACACCGGAAAATACAACAGAATGTTACTGTCAGCATTTGAAGCTTAAAACTAGCTGTTGGGATAAAGTGATTGTAATCATTAAAGTGTTACTGTAATCGCTAAAAAATAAAGCTATTTTAATCATTAATCTGTTTCGGTAATCTGGTACGATGAAATGTTAGAATAATTAATTATCATAGTTAAGAGTATATGATCCATGTGCTTATTCTTCTCTTCAGAACTGTTCTCATCTAATTCATAGGCCATCAATTGTTTAATGATTTCTTTACGATACTGAGCTTCTGAGAAGTAATGAGCAAAAGACCTTCGAGGCTAAGATAAGGGCGACAACTTGTAGTAAAAAAGTTGGCATAAATACAGGTCGCATATCTCTTCTATCCTAACAGAATTACCATGACGCCACTGTGTTCTGTATTCTCTGGATTGGGTACCTTTACACTATTTGTATATCGGCAGCGCTGCTCTTGAAGTCACAAAACTAAATTGTTGCTGTGAACGAGATTATTTGGTGCCCAAAACCATTAGACTCCATCTCTCATTACAACACTCGGCTGTCAACCCCACAACACATCTGCCGGCAGTTCTCTATAACTCTGTATCCCAGCACCTCAACAAGCAGCTTGGTGTAAAGGAGTTTCATGTCGCTTTTAGATCCTCTTTTTACAACCATTCTTGCCCTGGACTCTGGCACTTTTCAAAATGTCTAGGAGTTATATTTGTGAATCCGAACTGTGAAAAAATATATATTGCTGTAGCAGTACACTGTTTGGAATATCACAAATAATGTTCAATTTGCTTCAATCGGCAGTTAGAAAAATCGCGTCTTCCGCAAGGTTTTTTCATGGTTCTTAGACATTATTATCTGTTTTTATTTGGCTGCGTATAGTGGCACCACTATTCCGGACCGGAATGGAGGTGATTGGTTAAGTCGCCGGCCAATCACGCCTGGAGACCGCACTGCTCTAAGTAACTGGGATTGGCACAATGTACATAAATTGTACTATGTGACTGCCTTTTGCTGGCGAAATAATATTTTTATTATATAACTCTCGTCCACACAATGCAATTTGTTGAAGATGAAGAAGTAATCAATTTGTATTATGTCACTATCCTCCACTGACTGCATGTTCCTGGTGAACTAATCCTGCTGTACACTGGAGACTGTTTGCTGTAGTTCATGAGTAAATTAAAATCGCTAGTCCAGTCCCGCCTCCAACTCTTTGGCTGACACAACATTGTCAATATTCACATCCGTCCTTATTCCAACTAGAGATCGGCTGCCCTCTGTTGTTTATATCCCTGATGAAACGACAACAAGTTGTAGAAGGGACTTCTTATTTTGGTGAAACGAATAACGAAATGGATAATTTATAAATCGATATATTAACCGTGCTTAAATTCTTCCACTAAAGCTGTCAACATTCAAAGTGAGTTCAATAGCTTTCAGTATTTTTAAAATGGCACGTCCATGCCCAATTGTTGTGGTTCACTGCTGTGGGATGGAGTGACGTCACCATCAATTATTTTCTAAGATATTGCAGGCAGAATAATTACCTGAACAAACGACACCAGCAGCTTCCTCTTCCGTAGAACAGTTATTGTGAGCCAAATGTTTTTGCTGACATTTCCAGGGATCGTCCTCGGTGCCTTTGCAGTGAATTTCAGCGTTGAACACAGGCCAGTGTCCACCCCCAAACTGGGAATTCCCTGATGCAGATACAGCGTCACCACAGCCCAGGTATTTACACAAAACGCGGGCCTCATTCATATCCCACATTCGACCGCAAATAATGCGCCGGTGTCCAAATTTACTGGCCTCAACTCTTCCAGCACAAGGATTTCCTCCACCCACCAGCGCCACCATTTGCTTGGCTGTTGTGAAAGAAATGCAGTTTTGGATTATTCACCTTAAATATATTACACCGATTTAAACTGGAGACACAGAGCCTTTAATTCAAGGTCATCTACACAAAACATCTCAAGTCTATCCTGCTGTAAATTGCACCAAATTTAAAAAAAATTACATTTGCAGCACAAGCAGTTAGCTCTACACATATAGCATAAAGTGCAGAGGTAGTGATCAGTATAAACATAGCACATAGAGCGCTGGCAATTAGTACCGGAAGTTAGCACTATAAATAAAGCACAGCTGCTGCATAAGCAGAGAGAAATACATTTTGCAAGAATGAATAGGAAAATTTTGAGATTTCAAATGGAGTGGAGGAGCACAGGGGCACCCCATGTAGACAAGGCGAAAATAAGGCAGACCAAATCCTTGCTTTGTAACGAGAGAATTGAATATGAAACCAAAGGGGTTGCGCCCCATTTTGAGGATTCCCTTCTTTCATTGGCTTGCCTGGCCCACGTGAAACGCATGCGTCCCGAGGTATGTTTTGGTGCTGCGCATTTCAGCGCGAACAGACGCAGCAGCAGAACAGTCCAGACCTCCGAAGCCCTCAGGTAAAGGCATAGATTTTTTCGCGATGTGAGTCATTCACACGCAGGAAGCCTCCTATCGGAAATTACGGGCAATTATCTTTTCCCAACTCATCATTGAACATGTTCTTTAAAACAAAAAAATGGTTTGCTATTTATCGTGCCTTTACACGAGAGTTATAATGTTCAAATAAGGCATTGATAAAAATATATATTTTTCAGAATGAGCACGATTAATTGTATCAAATGGATTGTCCATTATATCTTTAAATTCCTTCGATAAAATATTTAGGGCTCAGCTTTTGCCAACAACCTGGGCTTGGAGTGGATTTGTGTTGCTCGTAGTTGATACAAATTGCGCAGACTGAGCATGTGCAGTGTTAACAATTATATGTTTATCTTCTGGTTGCTTGTGCTTAGTTTTTATTCAAAATTATTTGAAGAATAACTAGAAGACAATTGTAATAAGCTTTATTGTGGTACGTTTTACATTTTTGAATAAAAACAGAGAGGGCTCATGTGAGAGAGAGAGGGGCAGATAAAATCAGAAAAAGGAGACAGTTTTGATTAAATACCTAATGTTTGTTTCATAAACCTCAGAAAGTGTATTTAGTTGGTGAAAACGAATGCCAGACTTCAGATTTCCACCATCTGCAGTGTTTTGCTTTTGTTTTAGTGTTTACTTCACTGCTATGTCTCTTCCAGGAATGGCCAACTTGAGGAATTTCTGCTCTGCTCTCCGATGGGATTTCAGTTTGTCTCTTTTACACTGTTCATTTTCATTGCTTTTTGTTTCCTTCTCGTGTTTGACAAAACACCTCTGCTAGACAAATCTTTTGATTCTTTACTTGTCCCATTAACATATCCCTTTGCTTGTACCAGCATCCCTCTTGTCATTGAATCTCTCCTGTCTTCGAATCTCTCACAGACTTTCCCTTTTGTTCTTTCCTCCCCTCCCCCTTTCCCTGCCTCTCATTTGCTTAAAACCTGTGTGTCTCTAACTTTTTCCAGTTTTGACGAACGGTCATCGACCTGAAACGTTAACTCTCTTTCTCTCTCCACAGATGCTGCCTGACCTGCTAATTATTCCAGACCTTTCTGTTTTTATTATTTCAGATTGCCAGCATCCACTGTATTTTGCTTTTGTAGACTTCTGTCTTTACAACATAGAAGCAAGACATTGTCTCACACTTTGTAGAGAGATGCTAAGTAGTCACAGACAGAGGTCTATTTTAATAAATGGAATGAAAATCCGGAAGGCAATGTTTTTGTTCTGCAATCCTCCATACCAAAATGTTTTCTGTGGTACAGCCAGATTTTACTTAATGCCTAGGCAGTAAAGACAAAAATCTATGCCAAATTGTCTTTCCTCACTCTTATTTCAACTCCTTCTTTAAAAAAAAAGGATAATTTATAAAGCAAAAATAAAGTGTCCAATTATCACAAATGTTATTTTCAAAGTTAGAAATTGTAGACATTCTAATTACTAACATTCTGTGTGTGTTTGCTTTGGTGAAACAGAGTAGAACTATCAACTTCTCTGGGGGAGTAACGGGTGTGGAATTGAATTGGCTACACATTAGACACTCTGCTCAATTTTTCGTTCCTTTTACTGCAATGAGGTGAATTAAAAAAAACAAACAGAATAACTCAATTGACTTCAATGGAACGCAAAATCAGGCTGCGTGTATCAGGGGTAGCTAATCCACTGTCAGATATTTTCGCCCCCAGCCGAAGTTAAAAATTCCACACAAACAGAAAGATAGACGGACAAAACAGACAGAGCACGTGTTCCTTTTCATTCCAATTTCAGTTTCTATCAGTTGAATTTCGAAAACAGAGCTAAAGCTTTTAATTTTAATGTTATTACCAGTGATGTGTTGCTAACACTTGGAAAATGTTAATTGTCAAACTCATGGAGGACAACAGGGAAAGGGAAGAAACAAAGACAGATAAAAAAGACAGAGAAATGTCATCATTTCAATTTGATTTTGCTCATATTAAAACAAAATTGTTGAATTTTGCAAGCAAATAGATCAACTCTAAATATCAGTTGTGCTTTATTGATATTATTTGGAATATTTGCGTTTCACTGAAATATATCAGCCGAGAGACAGAAAGAGAGAGATACAGTGACGCACAGCCAGGAACAAAGTCACAAAACAACAAAATCTAACGTTAGAGCAATCCGATAGAAAGTCACAAAAACCTATTGCCAGACATGGAGTCCCCAAACAATGGCCGTCAGATGCAAAAATGGAGGGAAACTCGCTATCACCCATTTTTGGCAAGTGATAAACAGTTAAAATTACCTCTCATTCTGCATTTTTCCTGTAAGACCTCCGCTGCGAGACTTCCCGTGACTGCAGGACTGAGATTGGGAGCTCAGCATGCGACAAACATGGTGAAAGCAGAGCATTTTTTGGGATAATTTTCATGCAAACGATTAAAACAATTGAAAGAACATAATCATCAGTAATTAGCAACAACACAGATACCTTTACAGTAGACGCTTACAATCGTGCCAGTTTCGCAGTTCTGCTGACCCGAAACATTGGAGGGACACTCCCACAGAGAAGGCTCAGTTCCCTTGCACTGAACCTTATCCAGTAAAACAGGTCCCGTTTCTCGTGAGATGGGATTGGTTACTGATGCGTGAAGATATTGGCAGCCAATCTGCCTGCAGACGACTTCTCCATTAGCTGAGTTCCACAGACTGCTACAAACTGAGCCCCACTGGCCTTGGAAATAAACCTTCAGTTCCCCGGCGCACGGCGCCAGCGGGCCCAACAATCTCACGCCTCTTAGCTCTGTTAAAATTTAAGAAAAACGCTAATTATGTAAATATTCCCAAACTGAACTGAAATAATCATCTTAGAATCATTACAATCCACTTTAAAACATGATACTAAAATTACTTTGAATAATCAGAATATTAAAGTTAGTTTGTGCACTGACGTTTCACTTTGTTTGACATTTTGCTATTTTACGATTTTGGCATAATGGCTCTCCATCTCCAACAGATCCCCCTGTGACTTTGTGTCACAGGCGGAATTACTAAAATATGCATATTTAGCCTGTGCCACTTACCCATTTTATTTTGTCTTATAACTCTGATTTTGAAACGATTTCCGTTATTAATCTTTAGAACGTATTATGGCCAACGGCGATAGCCGGAGATGGACAATACACGTGGCATTGCCGGTGCCGCCCGCAGCCCATGCAAAACAAATCTGAATCCATCTACACTGAATGGCCCATTTCCCATTGCTACACGACCGAAGTACAACACATTTGGAGTCACATTTCTGATGATAAATAAGCACCGATCTGTAACGCCAGGTCTATTGCCCCGCGGGCGAGAAATTCGACATGAGCGGGTCTCCACGCGGGCGGATTTGTATCTGCCACCAGTTATACGTCACGTTCCAGTGGACTGCGCCTACATGCATTAACTCCCAATTCAGTGTAGCGCTGGATGTGCATTTTCTAGCGCCTGAAACGAACATGAGTGTGCAGAGTGCATAATAAATGGTAGGAGACACTGGGACAAACGTTTCCTTTGTTTCAACATGTCTAAGTTCAAGTGTAGGTTGCCCTCGTAAAAATTGGCCACTGAGAGTGGTAAACGTTCCATTTCACTGGCAGCCATTTTGAAAGGATAAGAAAGAAACGGTGAAAAACTTTGTTTTGAGAGTTTGGGGTCATTTGGCAATTTAAATTTATGACAGATCCTGACCAACTCCTTATATCAAATCTGTTGTCCTCCAGTCTCAGAGCAGAATATCAGAAAATCAACATTGTAATTGTTCAGAAAAGCAGATATAGTGTGTTTCCTCTGAGCAAGGTTTGGTAATTCAATACAAAGGGTTAGTTTCTTATCTTTTTTGATATTTTATGATATATTTATCTCCAAATGTAGAAATCGTTTACCTCTGTCATTCACTGCTTGAACTGCAGCACTTTGACTGGGAGGTTGCACCGATGATTGAATTGCTGAGACTGAAATACAAAATGGGGGAGATACAAATTCTGAAAATTTATAGAGACTGGTTAGTGGCATCAAATAATTTAACCCAAACACACCAATAGCTGATCCGCCGCACAATGTGATATCCTTATTAAATTTCTATATTGTTCAGTTATTGCCTGCACTCGCGTCATTTCTCTATATAGGCCTGGACATTCGGCAGCAGATTTTGTAATCTCCCGCGAGAATGTTGGCAGAACCCAAGAGAAAGAGTAAAAACGACTGAAAATGGTTGTTAAATCATATCCTTTGGTGGCTTCACCAGTCAGCGGAATTGCAGCCTGTGAGAACTGGGAGCCCACAGAATTTCAGGCCATCTATATATATATAAACGAATAGTGGTGTCTGTCCATCAGTCTGTCTGTATGTATGTCTGCCTGTCTGTCCGCTATACACTCAAAAGTTATAGAGCATACCTACACGTATGTTATATCAAAAGAAAGCTGATGATCCGGGGAGTGTCATAGGCGTATGTACTTTTTGCTCAGACAAAAATTGTTCGGACAGTATACAAAAAACCTCCAAAAATCCACTCATTAGCGGTTCACCAACCCTACCACTCATTAGCGTTGAATGACGTGATGGTTGACCAATCCTACAGTTCAGTGACCTGATGGTTGACCAATCGGTGTGTCACGGGAGGCGTTTCACTCTGTGTGTCGGCAGGCCTAATCATGCAGCCTCCCAAAACGTCGCTGCCATTTTTTTAATACCGACAGCACCAGCACAACAAACCCCCACATTGCGACTCTGGCACAGTATCCCGCTCCCAGCCCGCCAGAGCGGGAGGTGAGTTGGGTTCACTCGGGCCGGGCCCCACTCTGCCCGAGAAACAGAGCGAGGAAGCAGCAGCCGCCGGCCATCAACCACACGGCCCTGTAAACAGCCGTTCTACAAAAAAGCCTAGGCAACGCCGGCCCCCCCAGCTAGTAGTACATAAGTGCAGCCCCAGCAGATTCCCTACGGAGCACCATTCACTGCATCAGACCCAGTCGGAGAAACAGTTACCCTGTTAGTCTCAATAACCATCCCTGAGAATGGATTCAGAGATTCTACTGCGTGAATACATTCTCTCCGACTAATTTTGAATCTTGTGGCCCTAGTTTGCCAACTTGGCCCTGATGAATAACTTGGCAGGAGTCGCTTTGATTTAAAAATGCAATTACATCAACGAAAAGTTCAAGGATGGTTTCCAAAGAAAATAAGGAAAAATTCCTCGAGGGGGTAGATCTTGACTTTGTGCGTTGTGTAAAACGGGTGAGAGCGAGTCAGCCGCCCGTTTTACATCTCTCCGCCATTTTTTGTTTCTACTGACGTCAAAATTAACTTCCTAATCCATGTTAGATTGCTGACATCAGCATTTTGCTTGTCCCTTCTGTACCCTCCAAAAAGGCAATATTATCATCTCCGTGATGACCTCACCAGGGCTGTACACAATACTCCAGATGGGACGTGCCCAGAGCCTTTGACTGTTAGGAATAAATCCATTTGAGTATGCGCTCTGTGGGATGACATTCAACTTATGCGCCCGACTTTTTCATTGAAGGCGGTTAGCGGTCATTTTCACTGTTATGGTCGGGCGAGGAACGATTTCCCGCGAATCGGCAGCCTGTTTAAATCTCTTGTGATTTTCTCATCCATTTAAATCAACGGAAAGGAACATCTGGAGAGTTCCGAACCGGTTGGACTGTTCCCTATCACCTCTATTTCGTCCAGTGACAAAAGTCAAATTAACGCAAATAGCTGATCCACTAACGCCCGTTTTGCGCCCCGCTGTGCAGTTTATGTCTCCATTTCACAGAGTACCTAGTTTATCTCTCCTTTAACAGTCATATTTTGTTGAGTATCTTTCACACACACCCATTGTACCGAGTTTATCTCTTTCTACTTTCTCTCTGACTGTTTCGATGTCACTTGTTTCTTTCCTACACGTTCTGTTCTCCACACAGCCCTTCAGTCTCACAGGTCTCACCTCTCTGTATAAGTGGGGTCACTTTTTATTACCTCAGCCGGTTCGGAAAGGTCCAGTACTGTGTGGCTGTGTGTAATGGAGGGCGATATCCGTGTTTGTCACGGACGTCGATGTGTCCATCAGGAAACTGTTTGCAACATTGTGTATTGGCTGACTGAGGTTACTGTACTTTACTAACACAATTTAAAATATATTTATTATTACACTGGAATCCGACTGATTAAAGAAGTCTCCAAAATGATCAGACACTTTCCATTTGCTTCTGGGTTCTGTATTTACATAAACGACAAGAAGTTTTTATTTCTGGTTGTGTTACGTACGGGGGACGAATTTCAAATATTCCCTTACCTCACATTCACGTCTCCTATTACCACACAGACGGAACAGTCTCCGTCTCTTCTTTATTGGGATTGTTTAGAAACATGGATATTTTGGTTTCTTGCAATGATTCCAAGTTTAACATTTTAACAGTTACTCACAAAATCATATAATAGTGAAGCACAAAGTGAGGCCATTCGCCCATTCCAGTCTGCGCCGGACCTTTCGAAGAGGCATCCAGTTAGACCCAACCACTCTCATTTCCCATATCCCTGCAGTATTTTCTCTTTCAAGTATTTATTCAATTCCCTTTTGAAAGCTACTTTTGAATCTCTATCCAACACCCTATCAGGCAGTGCATTACGAATCCTAATCAAAGAATTAGGAAGTAAATGTCTGATATCTGGGATTTTTTCATATTCTTCCAACAATAACAATTTGAATTTAGATAGCGCCTTTAACGTAGTAAAACATCAAGCGGCGCTTCATCGGAGTATTATGAGACAAACAAATTGACACAGAATCACATAAGGAAAACATACGGCAGATGAACAAAAGCTTGGTCAAAGAGTTAAGTTTTAAGGAGAGTCTTAAAGGAGAAAAGTGAGGTAGAGAGGTAGAGAGGTTTAGGCGGGGAATTCCAGAGTTTAGGCACAGGCAACAGAAGGCACGGCCACCATTGGTTGAGCGATTTTAATCAGGGATGCTCAAGAGGCCGGATTTAGAGGATCGCAGAGATCTCGGGGGGTGGTGTGGGGTTGTGGGGCGGAAGGAGGTTACAGAGATAGGAAAGGTCGAGGCCATGGAGGGAGTTGAAAACAAGGACGCATCAAACTGAATCTAACTGAAAATTTGCAGTGAAGAGTCCCAACTTTAGAATTTCATTGTTTAGTTCAGAACATGAATGATCTGTAACAGTTAAATATTCACCAAACCCTCCAACTCCCAGTTTCCCTCTGGTCCGTGTTTAATTATCATGAACAACTTGTCTAATGTTACCTTTTGGGGGAGATTTATACTACTCAAGTAGAATTGTGTACAGCACGAACTTTAATAAATAATGCTTGTTTTATTTTTTCCGCCGCTCTTCTTGGATCTGTGAGTAAAGCTTATCTCAGTGCCGGTGTGAGCCCGCCCGGAACCTTAATTCGGAGCTGGTTTAGTAAACAGTCTTTAACCGAGTGCTTTATTGGAGTCGGTTTTTAAACAGCATTTAACGGAGTCCATACTGCGGAACTGGTTGAGAAACATCCTTTAACTGAGACCGTAATACCGAGGCAAGTGCGAACCAGCCTTTAACGGAACCCTTATTTATATCTGACGCCTAGCGGCTGGTCTATTTTCTATCGTATGTAAACCTGTCTGGCAAATCAATCCATGAACACGCAGAGTGAAACCGTCCAAGCGGGTCGCACCTGCAGCCGGGAAACACTGCTTTCGGTGCTGTTGAGTTGCCCAGTGTTTGAGCTGCTTGACGTGAGCCGCGGTAGAAGGGGCTGCTGTTTCACTAAGTTAGGTAGGCTACCGTTAAGCTGAGGTATATTTTAAACTTGCCACCAATGCCTAAACCGGCGTTGAGGAACCTCTGCCAGTTCTGGCAATATATATGAGACGGTTCTGTAACGGGTAGCTTTTGGCAACTCCAATAACTTTCAAAAGCTTGGTCATATAGTTACGTATTCAGGAGTTTCTTTAAGGAGCAGAGATAAGTGGGGAGGTTTAGGTATTAGCCCCCAGGCAACTTGAAACATCTATTCCATTGAGGATAACAGTTAACTTGGGTTGGGTCGCCAAAGCAGTCGGAAGCGGATTAGGCGCTCATTTGCAGCCTGCACGCTTTCTACTTCCATTTGACTGATCGGCTACCGCCCCTCACCCATCCGCCGTTTTCTCGGCCCACCGAAATGGAATTTTACCACAACTGAGTTTGGATAATTCACGTTGTGAGCAAAAAGCTGCCTGAGAAATTTAAACAAATTAGGCCGCTGGTGTTGACAAAGAGTGAAATTGTTCTTGGGCCATAGCCCAAAACCGGCCAGAACGCATCTGCAGCCCAGTTTACACTCTGTCCGATGTTCCTTTCTATTCAGAGAGTTGCATAATGGGCCACTGATAACCCCGGTAACCTTATTCCAAAAATTAACATACTCCCGTTTAGCTGCCCTGGAATAAAACTGGTATTGCAGTGGACCGGCCCTCATCAAACGCGTCCGACTTTCATTTCCATCAATTTCAGTAAAACTCGGGCAGCAAATCCAACATTAGAAGAAAAATGTTACAAGTGGCCAAAATGTAACAGCAGTAGCCGGTCAGAATATGACATCAATTAAATATCAGTAATCAGGCACGTGTGACTGGAGAATCTGCTGGGTTTGAACTTTTTCCTACATTTCCTTTCACAGAAAATGAGCTGACTCCCGCCCCCCACCCCGTATCGGAGCGAACCGCAGAAGTGGTCAATTTAAATCTGGCACAAACTGGGCGAGGAGTCACCATGCATGGCACGGTATATAATATCGTGGAGTTACTTGTTGGATGTTGAAGCGCCTTCCGCTAGGATAATGTAAAACATTGCTGAAATTGTGCTTGCGGGAGCTGCTGCACAAGGCACGAGATATTGCTTTAAAGGAATCAACATGTTTCAGTGACATTAGGGGCAGCGTTGAGATCCTGGGACATTAATCTTTGGCAACTGTCAAGTCCTGTAGGCCAGCAGTCAGCATTAAACCCTCGCCCCAGAATGATAGTCAGGGACAAACACATGGCAGAAACTCGCAGCAGCTGAAACTATAAATTATACTCAAAGGAAAGGGTCAAATTATTGATTTAAGTTGCTGAAGTTATCTCACTGTTTATAACATCTGTACAACTAAATTACATCATGAGAAGAACAAGGACCAAGAACTAAATCTCTATTCCCGAGTCTTTAACTTTCCACTACTTTATAATTTACAATAATTTCAAGTTTCCTGTCTGTTGCGGTCAAAGTACTTTAGAATCGAACTACATTATATTTCCAAACATGGATTTTTTTCACTGGCAAGATATTGAAACGAATAATCTGTTTAAATAATTTCACCGATAGTTCTCTCTGTTACTTGCAGTGACTTGAAATATGCAAATCAAATCAAATTATAACATCATGGAACCACACTCGCAAATATACTGAACTACATTCGTTTAAGTTGTAGTTTTGAACACAAATACATTCTGTGTATCACAGAACATCAGCCGGCATCAAAACTGTATAATTTAGCATCAATATAGTTCGGTACATTATAACTAAACATATCATATTATATAATTGATAAATGTAATAGTTAACTATCCAACTGCTCAGACAGCAGAATATCGGCAATTTCACCTTGATTCGATTCTGCGTTTGAATAAGACACGGACTGTAAAACATTTCAACCAGCTATCTAATTCCATCTCAACTGAAGAATGTCTGGAAACCTTTACACTAATCATGGCACCAAATAAGAAACGGGCAAAGGTTCCCACTGCAGAAACATTTATTGGTAGATTGGGATTGACGTTCCCCAATTCCTCTCTTCCTGGCAATGAGATCACCATTAACATCAGGGAGACTCACAAAAGGATGAAAAAGATAAGAGGAAAATAATTAAATAAATACCCGAGGGTTCTGTGTGATTGATAGTAATATACAGAAACACGCCGAGATAAGCATCGTTTCCAGAATGTAGATTTCGGCAATGTGTACATTTCAGCGAAAGCGGAATTGAGATATACTTACAGTTTGAAACTTGCAGAAACAGCACAAGTATCCCCAACGCCTGCATTTCACTGCGAGTGTATTACAGAGACATGAAGGAGAAGCTGATCGATGGATCTGTGGAGAACCTATACCTCAGCTCGCTGAGAAATGCATCTGGCTCACATCAGACCGCGGTTCTGTCCATTCACCGGAAGCAGGCTCTTAAATCCAGGCCGGCCAATCAGTTCTGAAGTTTTTGCGGCAAACACAGGTTTGGAATCGATACACCAATAACAGGTATTATTAACAATTTAGGGAAAACGTCAGTAATGCGGTCGGGGGAGGGGCTATAGAAACTGAGATTGTCCGACAGGTTTCAGATGAGGGCTAAACGTAGAAACGAATTGGGATTTGGATACAAAAACGGCCAATTTTATTAACGGCTACTGCAATGTTGTTCTGTTTATACAGTTAGATAAAGAACAGAAATACTCAAAATATACTGAACATCACGAATGATTAAATCAGTCGCTGCCACTCAGTGGCTTCTCTCTGTGCACAGCTGGCGGGGAAGTGGAACGTCACACGGGAGGATCCATAATCAGCCGTACTGTCCTGGTAGGTACAACACTTTGTGAGGTCGATATTTAGATCGTTATATAGCTAGATAGCTAGTTATATATGCAGATACATAATTTGATAGGCAGACAGACAGACAGATAGATAGAAAGATATAAAATAGATAGAGAGATAGATAGATAGATAGATAGATAGAGGTAATGATAGATACAAAAGGCAAATATACAAAAATTGCAAATAGAGAGTTGGTATATGAGAGAGAGTGTAATGGAGAGAGGCAGTGTTAGGGAGATAGATACAAGCAGGTAGAAATAGTTAATTTACACTTATAGAACGGCGTTCTCATCCTCAGATCTGTCTGTTTTTGTATCTGTCCCTCACTCGGTTTAGTTGCTTACCTCTGTTTCTGTCTCAGTGTCTGTCTGTATTTCTCTTTCTGCAATTGGCACGGTTTCTTTGCCTCTCCATTGAGGATTGCAGAACGTATGTTACTGGACAAGAAATTCAGGTACCTGGATTAATAATCTTGAAAACTTGAGTTAAAATGCCACCATGGCAGATTCAGAATTTGAATTCATTGTATATGTTACTCCAGTCCCATACTAAACCGATTAATTCGCAACTGCCCTCTGAAGTGGTCTGACAAGCCATTCAATTCGCGCAACGAGGCATGGCCAATAAATGCCGGTATTGCCAGCGACGCCAATAGCACCAGAATTAATTAAAAATAAAAAAGCCTACAAAGTGGTGCTGGCACAAATTTGGCACACGGATCGATCGCTATAGCAAAGCGATAGGCCAGAGGCCCGCCCGATTTTATGCATTGGCTGTCATTTACATCATACCATCAAGTTACAGATGCATTCTGGGCGCCTCCAGGCAGCTCGCCGGTGAAGACCATTTGAATTTCCAGAAGCTTCATCGCAGGCAGTTGCCCTCAGGTAGAACGTGGAAGAACGGGAGGGAGTGTGCCGGCCAGAAGAGGCCGGGGGTGGAGAGTTGAGGTTCCGATCGGGAGGCGGATGATTGGCGGCCAGTAGAGGGCCATGGTTTTAATGTAGAGGTAGAAGCAGTATTTCTGCACCTCCTGGCCCCACCTACAGGTAATTTTTAATTAAAAGTCTGCTTATTAATTGCGCCCTACAGTGGTCTGTGTAAGTGTGCCGCGAGGCCACAAGTACACCTGCTTTTTCTGAAAACAATCAGACCGGCTTATCCAATTTAGTGAAGCGGTCTCAACTAGTCGTTACGTCCCTTATTTGAACATAAGAACATAAGAAGTAGGAGCAGGAGTAGGCCATACGGACCCTCGGGCCTGCTCCGCCATTCAATAGGATCATGGCTGATCCGAACCTAGACTCACGTCCACTTCCCTGCCCGCTCCCCATAACCCTTAATTCCCTTATTTGCTAGGAAACTGTCTATTTCCTTTATAAATGTATTTAATGTCGCAGCTTCCACAGCTCTCTGAGGTAGCAAATTCCATAGATTTACTACCCTCTGAGTGAAGAAGTTTCTCCTCATCTCAGTTTTGAAAGGGCAACCCCTTATTCTAAGATTATGCCCCCTAGTTCTAGTCTCACCCATCAGTGGAAACATCCTCCCCACATCCACCCGATCAAGCCCCCTCACAATCTTATATGTTTCGATAAGATCGCCTCTCATTCTTCTGAATTCCAATGAGTAGAGGCCCAACCTACTCAACCTTTCCTCATAAGTCAACACCCTCATCTCCGGAATCAACCGAGTGAACCTTCTCTGAACTGCCTCGAGAGCAAGTATAACTTTTCTTAAATATGTAAACCAAAACTGTACGCAGTATTCCAGGTGTGGCCTCACCAGTACCCTGTATAACTGAAGCAAGACTTCCCTGCTTTTATACTCCATCCCCCTTGCAATAAAAGCCAAGATTCCATTGGCCTTCCTGACCACCTGCTGTACCTGCATACTAACCTTCTGTGTTTCATGCACCAGGACCCCCAGATCCCTTTGTACTGTAGCACTTTGCAGTTTCTTTCCATTTAGATAATAAGTTGCTCTTTGATTTTTTTTGCCAAAGTGCATAACCTCACACTTTCCAACATTATATTCCATCTGCCAAATTTCTGCCTACTCACTTAGCCTGTCTATGTCCTTTTGCAGGTTTTTTATGTCCTCCTCATTCACTGCCTTCCCTCCCATCTTTGTTTCGTCGGCAAACTTGGATACATTGCACTTGGTCCCCTCCTCCAAATCGTTAATATAGATTGTAAAGAGTTGGGGTCCCAGCACTGACCTCTGCAGAACACCACTAGTTACTGATTGCCAACCCGAGAATCAACCATTTATCCCAACTCTCTGTTTTCTGTTAGATAGCCAATCTTCCACCCATGCCAGTATATTACCCCCAATCCCGTGATTTTTATCTTGTGCAGTAATCTTTTGTGTGGCACCTTGTCAAATGCCTTTTGGAAGTCCAAATACAACACATCCACTGGTTCCCCTTTATCCACCCTGTTTGTTACGTCCTCAAAGAATTCGAGCAAATTTGTCAAACATGACTTCCCCTTCATAAAACCATGCTGACTCTGTCAGATTAAATTATGTTTATCCAAATGTCCTGTTACTGCTTCCTTAATAATGGACTCCAACATTTTACCAACCACAGATGTTAGGCTAACTGGTCTTTAGTTTCCAGCCTTTTGTCTGTCTCCCTTTTTAAATAAGGGTGTTACATTAGCAGTTTTCCAATCTGCTGGGACCTTTCCTGAATGCAGTGAGTTTTGGAAAATTACCACCAAGCATCCACAATCCCTACCGCTACTTCTCTCAAGACCCTAGAATGTAAGCCATCAGGCCCAGGGGATTTATCCGCCTTAAGCCCCATTATCTTACCGAGTACCATCTCCTTAGTGATTTTGATCATGTTTAGCTCCTCCCACCCATAGTCCCCTGTTTGTCCAGTGTTGGAATATTTTTAGTGTCCTCTACTGTAAAGACTGATACAAAATATTTGTTCAGTATATGCAAAGGCCTAACTGCTGTTTCAGGTGCGGGCCCTGGACGCAACTTTTGATGCTATAACAATCTGGTGGGTGCCCATTGTCTCGCTCAGAACGTGTGCTCGCACAAGGCACGCCATATTCGATATTTTGGCATTTCTTTACAACGGTTTTCTCTCTCTGCTTTCTGTTCCTTTGCCAAACATGTATCCATGCTGCCAGTGCCCCTTAAATCCCGTGGGCTTTAGTTTGCTAACAAGTTCATTATGTGGTACTTTGACAAACGCCTTTTGAATGCTCAAATACACAACCTCAACCGCACTACCCTCGTCAACCCTCTCCGTTACTTCATCAAAGAAATCGATCAAGTTAGTGAAACACAATTAGCCTTTAAAAATCCATGCTGACTTTCACTTATCAGCCGAAATCTTTCCAAATAGCTAACTTAATAGCGATATTTAAGAAGGAAATAGAACATGTCCAGGGATTTATAGACCAGTCAGCTTAACATTGGTGGTGAGAAAAATAATGGAATCCCTACTAAAGGAGAAAATAGCAGAACATCTGGAAGCCAAAAATATAATAATGAATAGTCAACATGCATTTCAAAAGGAAAATCTTGTTTGACCAATCTTATTGAATTTTTTGAAGAGTTAACAGAGAGCGCAGACAACCGTAATGCAATAGGTGAAATTTATCTGGATTTTCAGAGGCATTCAATAAGGTATACCATAATAGACTGATGAACAAGGTCAGAGACTGCAGAGTCAGCGGCGAAGTACCAGAATGGATTGCTGTTTGGCTTCAGGGCTTCAGGACAGAAAGCAGAGAGTAGGGGTAAAGGGTAGCTATTCACAGTGGCAGAAGGTGGGTAGTGGTTTTCCACAAGGATCAGTGCTGGGACCACTGCTGTTCACAATTTACATTAGTGATTTAGACTTAGGAATCAAAACCACAATTTCTAAATTTGCAGCTGACGCCAAATTGGCTGGTGGGGGGATAGTCAACACTGTGGAGGGCTGCAACAAGTTCCAGGAGGACATTAATAGACTTGCAGAATGGGCATATAATTGGCCAATGAAGTTCAGCTCAGATAAATGTGAGGTATTACATTTGGCTAGGAAGAATAGGGAGGTCACTTATCACTTGGAGGTTGCGAGACTAGGTGGGGTAGAGGAACAAAGGGATCTAGGATTATAAATGCACAAATCACTAAAAGTTGCGACACAGGTTAGCAAGGCCATAAAAATGCAAACCAAGCACTAGGGTTTATTTCTAGAGGGATAGCATTGAAAAGTAGGGAAATTATGCTACACCTGTATCGAAACTTGGTTAGACCACACTTAGAGTATTGCTTACAGTTCTGGTTGCCTTATTACAAAAAATATATAGAGGCATTGGAGAGGGTGCCGAGATGATTTACAAGGATGATACCCGAAATGCGAGGGTATACATATCAGGAAAGGATGAATAGGCTGGCTCTCTTCTCTCAAGAAAAATAATGCTGAGGGGCGACCTAATAGAGGTCTTTAAAATTATGAAAAATGTTGAAAGAGTGGATACAGAGAGAATGTTTCCACTTGTGGGGAAGAGCATAAATACAGGTCATCAATATAAGATAGTCAACAATAAATCCAATAGGTAATTCAGAAGAAATTTCTTTACCCAAACAGTGGTGAGAACGTGGAATGCACAACCAGAGGGAGTGGTTGAAGTGAATTGTATAGATGCATTTAAGGGGAGGCTAGACAAGTATATGAGGGGAAAGGGAATAGAGGGTTATACTGACAGATTTAGATGAGGAAAGACAGGAGGAGGCTCGCGTGGGGCATAAACGCCTGCATGGAGTGGTTGGGTCGAATTGCATGTTTCTGTGCCATATAACCTTTTTAATCCTATGTATGTAAAAGGCCAATTAATTTTGTCCAGGATTTTTGGTCCTAAATTTTTCACCACGACCGATGATAGACTGACTGGACTCCAATTGCCAGTTGTATCCCTCTCGCCTTTTTGAACAGATGTGTAGCATTTGTAATCCTCCAGTCCTTTGGCACTTTACCCATATCCAAAGAGGATTGGAAGATTATGGCCAGAGTTTCCGTTATTTCCATCCTTCCTTCCCTCAGCAAACAAAGATACATCCCATCCTGACCAATTGAAGAGCCGTAAACCAGAAGGCAAACAACCAAGAGATGGAACGTGAGATTAGGTTGGATAGCTCTTTTTCGGCCAGCACAGGCACGATGGACATAATAGTCTCCTTCTATGCCGCAATTTTCTATGATTCTATGATTCTGTCTCCTTCGTGATCTCTAATTGGCTCCACTCTTCCTTTGACTACCCTTTTAATTTTAACGTGTTTATGAATTACTTCTGGGTTCCCTTTTATGTTAGCTGCTAATCTATTCTTATACTCGCTCTTTGCCGCTCGTATTCACTTTTAATATATCCCCTCTGTGCTTTCTATATTCAGCTTGGTTCTCTACTGCATTCTGAACCGTACAATTGTTATAAGCCTCCTTATTCTGTCTCATTGTAATCTCTATTTCTTTATTCATCCAGGGAGCTCTAGATTTGGTTACCCTCCTTCCTCCGTGTTGGAAATGTGTCTAGTCTGTACCCGAACCATCTCTTCTTTGAAGGCCTCCCATTGTTCATTTACTGCTTTGCCTACCAGCTTTTGATTCCAATCCACTTGGGCCAGATTCCTTTTCAACTCACTAAGCTTCGCCCCACTGCATTTAAGTATTTTTATGCTTGATTGTACCTTGTCCTTTAGCAAAGCTATTCTAAACCTGATGATATTATGATCATGATAGCAAAATACTGCGGATGCTGGAAATCCGATATAACAACAGAAAATGCTGGATAATCTCAGCAGGCCAGGCAACATCCGTGGAGAGATAAATAGAGTCAACGCTTCGGGTCGAAACCCTTCTACAGAACTGAGAGAAAAGACAGGAAATGAACCAAAAGGCAGTTTGGGGGCTGGGAAATGGGGAGGGGATGATAGAAGAGAAATTATGAGATATTCAAGGTGAGACGAGATAGTAATAGGATAGGTAAAGAAACAGACAATGGCTCTAAATGAAGTGCAAAATGCGCTGGCAGAGTGAAAGACAGCTGCCATGTGGGAGTGAGAGAAAAAAGAAGGAAAGGTCACAAACCAAAAGTGTGGATAAAAAATATAAAAATATAATAGGGGTGAGGTTATGATCTGAAGTTGTTGAAATCGATATTGAGTCTGGAAGACTGTAAAGTGCCTAATTGGAAGTTGAGGTGCTGTTCCTCGAGTTTTCCTTTTTTCCTTCCCTATCTATCCTGAATTAATTGTAGCTAGAAACATTACGTTCCCATTCCTCCCCTTCTTTGAGCCATGCCTGTTATTGCCACTATATCCATTGCCCCTCAAATACATCATTCCTCTCCCGTGATATAATTGATTCTTTGTTCGATACTTCAACCTGTCGTCCTTGTTTCCTTCCCTATCTATCCTGAATTCCTTGTAACTAGAAACATTACATTCCCATTCCTCCCGTTCTTTGAGCCATGCCTGTTATTGCCAGTATATCCATAGTTCCATGTGGTTACTTGTGGCTGGACCTCACCTACCTCATTTACCACTCCCTGTTCATTTATGTACATGCAATCTTAAACCAGAATGGACTGTTTTGCTTTTGCCCCTTTCTAATTCCTCCTACTTCTGGACTATTCTTTAAATGTGGTGAATAAGGTTGATGGGCTACAACCTCAATTAGCCGTGTGGCAATATGATGTTGTCGCAATAACCGAAACGTGGCTTACAAACGGTGAGGACTGGGCACATAATACTCAAAGGTACAAGGTGTTCAGAAAAGAGAGGGAAGGAAAAAAGGGAGGTGGGTGGCAGTGCTGATTAAGGAAGACATGCTAGTTTTGGAAAGGGAGGATGTTCGTGAGGTGACAAAGACAGAATCCATTTGGTTAGAGTTGAGGAGCAAAAAGAAAATGATCACGCTTTTGGGGGTATTCTTTAGGCCTCCAAATAATGAGAGAAATGTAGAGGAGAAAATCTGCAGGGAAATCGCAGAGATATGCAAGAGCTATAGAGTACTGATATTGGGGGACTTTAGTTACCCAAATATCGATTGGGATAATGCTAGGGTAAAGGGAAAGGAGGGGGAGGAATTTTTGTAATGTGTTCAGGAGAATTTCCTAGACCAATATAAATTTGGCCCAACTAGAAAGGAGGCATTGCTGGATCTTGTGCTGCGGAATGAGTTGGGTCAGGACGCCCAAGTGTCTGTGGGACAACACTTGGGTACGTGTGATCATCATACCATAAGAGTTTGATTAGCAATGGAGAGGAGAAAGGAACAATCTATAGTGGAACTTCTAACCTGGAATAGGGCTGTCTTCAATGGGATGCCCCTCAACTACATCATCCCTCTCCCGTGTTTTAATGCCAGAGTAAAATGGAACCAAAGACAGACTGGAAAAACTGTAACAGAACAATGAGTCATCTTTAAGGAGGAGATGTTCTGAATACAGGCTAGGTGCATTCCAGCAAGAGGTAAGGGTAAGGGAACCAAAGCAAGGGCTCCATGGATGATGAGGGAGATAGAGAAGATGATGTAAGAAAAAAGAGAGTGTATGATGCATCTCAGATGAACTCTTCAAGGGAGAACCAGACCAAATACAATAAGTTGAGAGGGGATGTGCAGATGATAATAAGATTGGCAAGAGAAAAGATGAGAGTAGAAAGGTTGTTAACATAAAAAGGATCCCAAAAATCTTCTACCTGCATGTAAGCAGTAAGCGGGTAGTAAGAGGCAGTGTGGAGCCTATTAGAGACAAAGAAGGTGATATGTGCTTCGAGGCGCAGGGCAAGGCTAGACTACTCAATGAGTCCTCTGTATCGGTGTTTACTGAGGAGGAGGATGCTGACAAAATATCGGTAGAAGTGGAAAAGGTAGAAGCAATGGAAGGTGTGAAAATTGATAGACAGAATGTACAAGAAAGGCTGTGTATGCTTAGAGTGGAAAGATCGCCTGGTCCAGATGGCTTGCATCCCAGGTTGCTAAGGGAATTGGAGGACAAAATAATAGAAGGGCTTGCCATAATTTTTCAATATTCCATAGATGCGGGGCAGGTGCCTGAGGATTGGAAAGTGGCAAGTGTGACACCATTGTTCAAGAAAGGGTGTAAGGACAATTCAAGTAACTACAGGCCGATCAGTTTAACATCAGTGGTGGGTAAAGTTTTAGAATCAATAATCATTGAAATAATTATCGTGCTCTTGGTGAGGTTTAAGCTAATTAAGGAGAGCCCATACGGATTTATAAAATTCAGATCATGTGTGACTAATCTAATTGAATGTTTTGTTGAATTAAAAAGGAGGGTTGATGAAAGGAATGTTATGGGTGTTGTCTACATGGGAAGGCGTTTGACAAAGTACCACATAGAAGGCTGGTTAACAAAATTGAGGCTCATAGAATAGATGGGTCAGCAGCAGCTTGCATAAGGAATTGGCTTAAGGACAGTAAACAGAGAGATGTGGTAAATGGCTGTTTTTCAGACTGGAGTGCTGTTCTTAAGGGTCAGTGCTGGGGCAACTTCTTTTTTGATGTATATATATATAAATGACCTGGATATTGGAATACAGAGTAGAATTTCTAAATTTGCCGATGACAACAAACTTGGTGGTTTGGCAAACAATGACGATGATAGCAATCGACTGCAGCAGGATATAGAAAGGGTAGCAGAATGGGCAGATTAATAGCAGATAGAATTTAATACAGAGAAGTGTGAGGTGATGCATTTTGGCAGAAGGAACAGGGACAGACAATATTCACTTAATGGCACAGTTCTAAAGAGTGTGCATGGACAGAGGGACTTAGGAGTTAATGTGAATAGGTCCCTGAGGGCGGCAGGACATATTTAGAGATTGGTTACCAATGCATATGGGATCTTAGGCTTCATATAATAGATATTGAGTGTAAAAGTAGAGAAGTTATGCTGAACTTTTATAAAGAGCTGGTTAGGCCACAACTGGAGAATTGCATCCAGTTCTGGTCACCACAGTTTAGAAAGGATGTGAAGCACATTGAGAGGGTGCCACGAGATTTACCAGCATGGTTCCCGAGATGGAGGATCTTAGTTACAAGGACAGGCTGGAGAAGTTGGATTTGCTTTCATTAGAGCAGAGGAGGTTGAGGGGTGATTTGATAGAGCTGTAAAAGAGAATGAAGGGTTTGGATAGGCTAGACGGGGAAAGGCTGTTCCCATTCGTTGTTGGTACAGGGACTAGGGGATAGAGATTTAAGGTATTGGGCAAGAGATACAGGGGGGATGTGAGGAAAAAGTTTTTTATGCAACGAGTGTTGAGGAACTGGAATTCGCTGCTGATGGAAGTGGTGGAAGCAGACACACTCAATGTTTTCAAGGAGAGACTGGATGGGCACTTGAGGGAAATAAACTTGCAGGCCTATGGGGATTGAGCAGTGGGATGGGACTCACTGGATTGCTCTACAGAAAGCCGGCACGGACTTGATGGGCCGAATGGCGATCTTTTGTGCCGTTATGACTCTATGACTCTATAATCAGATGCTATTTATCTCTCGCGGACCTTTGTGCAGCTTTTTATCTCCTCCCTCATGTTTGATTCTGGTGCCAACTCCACTGCCAAAATAAGTTCAGACCACTCCCCACAATGCTAGTTAAACTTTCAGCTAGGACATTGGTCTCATCTCTGTTGAGGTGCAACCCGTCCACCTTGAGCAGGTCCCTCCTGCCCCAGAACCAGACCCAATGCCCCCAGAATCTGAAGCCTTCCCTCCTGCACGGTTTTTATCCTACTATTCTTATGCTCACTGGCGCCTGGTACTGGGAGTAATTCAAAGATTACTACATTTGATGTCCTGCTTTTTAACTTCCTTCCTAACTCCTGAAACTCTGACTGCAGGACGTCATCCCTTTTTTTCCTATGTCAATGGGTCCCACGTGGACCACGACTTCTGATTGTTTCCCTTCCCACTTCAAAATATTCGGCACCCGCTCAGTGAAATCCGTTACCCTGGCATTAGGGAGAAAACGCTGCCTATTGAGTCTCCTATTCTCACTGGATTTCTAAATTTTGCTCTGCCTACTGTGCAGTCATTTCCCCTATAGTGCTGTGGATGTGCTGTAGACTGCACTCTACCAAGGTCTCTTCGCCCTCTCTGGTATTCAGCGCCGGAAACCGATTTGAGAGCACCACAATCCCGGAGGAGTCCTGTGCTGCTTGCCTCTTCCTACATTGCCGATTGGCCACCCGCTTAAGATCCTCCTGAACTCTCTGTAGCTGCCGGGGGACAACCTCCTGCAACGTGCACTTCAGGAAATGCACAGATTCCTTTATGCTCTACAGTGACTTCTGCCGCTCCTCCAGCACAGAAACTCTGAATTTGAGCAACTGGAAGCAATTCCTGGACACGTGGTTACCCAGGACACAAGAAGCGTCCTGGGGTTCCCACATATCACAGGAATTGCAGACAACGAGTCTCATCTGTTCCGTTATTTTGCTTATCAAATCCCTTTCTATCTAATTGATTACTTGATTATTTATATATTTCAGATTTGTGTTTTACTCTCGTCCTTTTTCATAGCTGCGGTTACAAACCCAGCTGTGAGTCTGGAATTCCCCCTTGTTTATGAGTGGTGTTACCGACCTTTACCCAATTATCAGAACTGACTTTGGAGCCGTTGCCACGAGCAACTAGTTATCTGAACATCTTTGGTTGGAGACTGACACACTATCGATCGCTGAGATCTTTCTGAAGCCATGCTTGCAGCAGCAGCACAAGTTGCAGTGAGCAGGAGCTGTGTGCAGGGCAATGGGTTGAGTTAAAATGCAGAGCCTTATCTGATTTGTACCTGGGCTTTCAGTAATGGTGCAATGTAAAAAACAAGAAATTAAAACCTGCTCAGTAAAACCGCAAGCAATCTCATTTTACAAGTGGAAAATTGTTTAAAAGTATAAGATTGCCTGCTTGTGTCTCTATATCCTGAATCAAACGGTCTTACCATATATGCAACAAAAACAACAATTTGCATTTGCATAACGCCTTCAATGTAGTAAAACGTCCTAAGGCGCTTCACAGGAGCACTATTAAACATAATTTTACACCGGGCCACGTAATGAGTTGTATCTATATATATAGATGAGTCTGTCTGTCTGTCTGTCTGTGTGTATGTCCGTGGTAAACTCAAAAGTTGTAGAGCGTACCTACACATATGTTATGTCAAAAGAAAGCTTATGATTAGGGGAGTGTCATAGGCCTATTTACTTTTAGGTACAGACAAAAATTGCACCGACAGTATACAAAAAACTTTCAAAAAACGGACAAAATCCGCTCATTTTAGCGTTAAGTGGCGTGATGGTTGACCAATCCTACGGGGGAAGCGCGGTGCGTCACGGGGGACGTTTCATGCGTGTGTGAGCGGGGCCTCTTCCTGTCGCCTGCCGTGAGTGCGGGAGCAGGAAAACCTGCCGTGAATGCTGGAGCGGGGAAACAGATACACAGACATCGACAGAGACAACCACGCGGCCCGAGAGCCCGAGAGACAGCGAGCATACACACACAGAGACACATACACCACGCGTCCACCCCCTCTCTCTCCTTCCCCCCTCCCTCTCTCTCTCTCCTATTTATCTACACAGAGAGAACAGCGCGGCCGAGAGACAGCGAGCGGGCGACGCGCCGGAGCGTCAGCTGAGCTGGGGTGACTCGGGCCGGGCCTGAGCTGCTGCGCTGTGCACGGCGCCTCCGGGTCACCAATGCCAGGCTCTGAGTCCAGACCCTTCCCCGGGGTGTCTTCTCTCTTCTCTATCTCCTTCCCTCACTCTCTCCTTCCCTCTCTCCCTCTCTCTCTCTCTCCTCTTCCCTCTCTCTCTCTCTCTCCTACCCTCTCTCTCTCTCTCTCTCTCCTCCCCCCTCTGTCATTCCCCCCCTCTCTTTTGCCATGAGTGCGGGACCGGGAAAACAGATACACTGGGCGGGAGCTCAGCTGAGGTGAGTCAGGCTGGGCCAGAGGTGCCAGGTCATGCACGGGGGCTCTGGGTCACCGCGGCCGGGCTCTGAGTCCAAACCCTTCCCCGGGGTCTCTTCCTCTCTTCTCTATCTCCTTCCTAACTCTCTGCTTCCCTCTCTCTCTCTCTGTCCTTCCCCCCTCTCTCTCTCTCCTTCCCCCCTCTCTCTCTCCTTCCCCCTCTCTCCCTCTCTCCCTCCCCTCCCTCTCTCTCTCTCTCCTTCCCCCTCTCTCTCTCTATCTCTCCTTCCCCCCTCTCTCTCTCTTTCCTTCCCCCCCTCTCTCTCTCTCCTTCCCCCTCTCACTCTCTCTCTCTCCTTCCCCCTGTCTCGCTCTCTCTCTCCATCACCCCCTCTCTCTCAATTCAATTCAATTCAATTCAATTCAAATCGCTTTATTGGCATGACAAGTTACATCTTATGTTGCCAAAGCATCAGAAAACATTCATGTTTGTTCACAAAAATACAGATCTATCCATACAGTGTATAAACAGATATATCCCTGAGTGTATAAATATATACTTTCATATAATTTATATATACTCTTTTCTTATATTTACTGGTTGTCCCTCTGTTTATGGCAAGCTGTAACATAGTGTGCCGCTAGTGTTATGCTATTTCTCTCTCCCCTAGTAGGTATGGGAGTTTTTGGTCGTCATTCAAATTTCTGAATTCCGGCACATTTTTGTGAATTTTGGGTAGAAATTCTCCCTTATGCCCTGATATTTTCTACAAGCTGTGAGGAAGTGCACCTCTGTCTCCACCACCCCTGACTGCAGTGAGAGCATATCCTGTCCTCTCTTGGTAGCGGGTCTGTCTGTGTCTACCTTTTTCGATCACCAGGTTATGTTCACTAAGTCTGTACATTGTCAAAGTTTTTCTCAGTTTGCTATCCATTACCATGGTCAGGTAATCAGCCATGTTGTATTGTCTGTTTAGGGCCAAGTAGCAATTGAGTTTGCTTTGGGTTTTTGTTGTTTCTGCCCAATATGACAGATATTTTTTCTTTTGCTTAGCGACGATTGTGTTCGGTCGAATTCTTTGTGTTACGCTGTCACTGTCCTGGGGCTGGTTATTGTTTTCACTGAGTCCCAGGACTAGTTGACTGAGGGTATTCTTCTTTATGGTCCTCTCTTGTCATTTCAGGGCTTCGTAGTGATAGCATTGGGGTTGCTCATTTCTAGGTGTTTCCAAAATTGGTGGCTCTTTTTTGGATAGTGATTATTAATGGATATTGACCTAGTTCTGCCCTGCATGCATTGTTTACGGTTTTCCTTTGAGTCCGGAGTATACTTTACAGAATTTTGCATGTAGGATCTCAATTGGGTGTTTGTCCCATTTTGCAAATTCTTGTTGTGTTAGCGGTCCCCACACCTCACTGCCATAAGAGTGCAATTGGTTCAATTACTGATTTGAAAATTTTGAGCCAAATGCTAATTGGGATTTCTATTTGGATTGATTTTTTAATGGCATAGAAAGCCCTTCTTGCTTTCTCTTTCAGTTCATTCACAGCCAGTTTGAAATTTCCCGTAGAACTGATTTTTAAGCCCAAGTATGTGTAGTTAGTGGTTTGTTCAATTTTGGCTGTTCCTAGTGTGAAATTTATTTTGGGTCCCTGATGTCTGGATCTTTGCTGGAACACAAGGACTTTGGTTTTTTGGGGATTTATTGTCATGGCCCAAGTCTGGCAGTATGACTCCAGCAGATCCAGGTTCTGCTGTAGACCCTCCTTAGTTGGTGACAGCAGAACCAGGTCGCCTGCATAGAGGAGGAATTTAACTTTGGATTCATATAGGGTGAGGCCGGGTGCTGTAGATTGTTCAAGTAGTTTTGCCAATTCATTTATGTAAATATTAAAGAGTGTCGGTGAGATTGGCGAGCCCTGCATCACCCCCCGCCCCTGTGGGAAGTATTTTGTTTGTTTGTCTCCAATTTTAACTGCACATTTGTTGTTTGTATACATTGATTTAATTACATCATATGTTTTTCCCCCTACCCCGCTTTCGATAAGTTTCAGGAATAAACCGCCATGCCAGATGGAGTCGAAAGCCTTCTGGAAATCTATAAAGCATGCGTAGATTTTGCTTTTGTTTTGATGAACGTGTTTGTCAATTAGGGTCTGTAGGGTAAAGATATGATCTGACGTTCTATAGTTTGGCAGGAATCCAATTTGGCTTTTACTCAAGACATTGTGCTCCTCAAGGAAGTTTATAAGTCTTTTGTTTATGATGCTACAGAATACCTTCCCCAGTTTACTGCTTACACAGATGCCTCGATAGTTATTTGGGTCGACTTTGTCCCCACTTTTGTATATGGGCGTTATGAGTCCTTTGTTCCAGATATCAGGGAAGTAACCGACACTCAGAACCAAGTTGAAGAGTTTTAGGATAGCCAGTTTCATTTTATCGTCTGTGTGTTTAATCATCTCACTTAGTATGCCGTCTGCCCCGCAAGCTTTTCCTGGTCGCAGGTCCTTGAGTTTTTCAAAAAGTTCTTTTTCTGTTATTATGGAGTCTAGCGGGTTTTGGTCATCTTTTATGGCCATTTCTAGCTTTTCCAGGTTTTTTTGCATATTTGGTGTTGCTCTGGCCTTAGTGTGTTTTTCTGGTATAATTTTTCAAAGTGGTTTTCCCATGTGTCTCCATTTTGAATGGCCAATTCGTCGTGTTGTTTTTTGTGTAATGTATTCCAGTTGTCCCAGAAACAATTGGAATCAATGGATTCCTCAATGGAGCTGAGTGTATTCTTAATATATTGCTCTTTTTTGGTTCTGAGTGTGTTTCTGTATTGTGTTAGTGTCTGACAATAAGTAAGGCGTAATTCCTCGTTTTCTGGATGTCTGTGTTTTTGGTTTGATATTTTTCTAAGTTTTTTCCTCATGTTATGGCAATCTGGGTCAAACCATTTTTCATAGTTTTTTGTTTTGGGTTTGTTCTTGCGAGCTTTCAAGTTTGACCTTGTTGCCAAATTATCAAAAATATTGTTTAGGTTAATCACTGCCCGGTTTACGCCTTCTTTATTGTGAGTGTATATGTTATCCAGAATGGTGTCCAAGAGAACTTGAGTTGATTCATTGCTAATTGCTTTCTGGTATTTTTCTGTGTCGTTTTTGGACCATCTGTACGATTTTTTGGTGTTGTACAGTTTACTGGGTTGTGTTTCTGTGTTGTTTTTTTCTGTCTTTTTAAGATACATAGTAATTTGACTGTGATCTGACAGTGTTGTTTGTGGTTTGACTGTGAATGCTCTGAAAGAGGATGGGTCCAAGTCCGTAATCATATAGTCTACGGTGCTGCAGCCAAGAGGTCTCCTCTGAATCTACCATTGACAATGTACAGACCCAGGCTTCGACAGAGCTGCAGGAGATGTTTTCCGTTGGTATTTGTCTGCTTGTCGCAGTTATGCCTGTATGGAAGGGAAGGGATATCGAAGTGGTTATTTCCGAATATGTAATTGTTTCCCTGATTATTGGTGAAATCTGGTTCTTCTCCAGTTCTTGAATTGAGGTCACCACAGATCAATACGTTCCCCAGGGCCTGGTATTGGATAATTTCCCCCTCAATGATGGAGAAGGTGTCCTCTTTAAAGTACGGGGATTCCATTGGGGGGATATAGAGTGCGCAAATGAAAACATCTTGGGTGTTAGAGATAATCTCCCTCTCAATTTTGAGCCACATGTGGTTTTCGCCCTTTTTTTATAAATTTGATGTAATTCCTAAGCTCTGTTTTAAACCAAATCAGTATGCCTCCGGAGTCTCTGCCTTGGGTTACTCCTGGTAATTTATTGGAGGGGACCACCAGCTCTGTGTACCCTTGGGGACGGCCAGTGTGTCCTTTTCCTTTATACCAAGTTTCCTGTAAAATGATAATGTCTATATCTTTAGTTTCATCTATGAACTCTGGGGTCCTACTCTTCATGTCGAGCACCGAAGAGCGTAGACCTTGGATATTCCAGATCGAAATATATATAATATAATATAATAAATATCTCTCTCTCTCCTTCCCCCCTCTCTCCCCTTCCCCCTCTCTCTCTCTCTCCTTCTCCCTCTCTCTCTCCTTGCCCCTCTCTCTCTCTCCTTCCCCCTCTCTCTCCTTCCCCCTCTCTCTCTCTCCTTCCCCCCTCTCTCTCTCCTCCCCCCTCTCTCCTTCCCCCCTCTCTCTCTCTCTCCTTCTCTCTCTCTCTCTCCTTCCCCCCTCTCTCTCTCCTTCCCCCCTCTCTCCTTCCCCCTCTCTCTCTCCTTCCCCCTCTCTCTCTCTCTGTTTTTCTCTCTCTCTACTTCCTCCTATCTGTCTCTCCTTCCACCTCTTTCTCTCTCCTTCCCCCTCTCCCTCTCTCGCCTTCCCCCTCTCTCTCTCCTTCCCCCTCTCTCTCCTTCCCCCCTCTCTCTCTCTCCTTCCCCCTCTCTCTCTCCCTTCCCCCTCTCTCTCTCCTTCCCCCTCTTTCCCTCTTTCCTTCCCCTCTCTCTCTCTCTCCTTCCCCCTCTCTCTCCTTCCCCCTCTCTCTCTCTCTCTCTCCTTCCCCCGCTCTCTCCTCCCCCCTCCCTCTCTCTCTCTCTCTCTCCTAACCACACTTGGAGTTACTGCAAACGGTTCCGGTCTCCATCTATTTCGTTCTGCCCTGCTGCTGCCCGTCAACCTGCTCGACGCCAATACTACCCTCCTCCTTGGCAGCAACTTGCATTCATCTGGCACTTCTCTCGACCGGGGTAGGGATGGGCAGCAAGGACAAGGACACTGAAGGCACAATTGGAAGAGATAGAATGTTAGGAAGGTGAGGGAGTGACAGAGAGGGGGAGGCAAGGGGAGGGAGAGAGAGAGAGGGGGAGGGAGGGAGAGACAGGGGGAGGGAGAGAGAGCGGGAGGGAGGGAGAGGAGAGGGGGAGGGAGTGAGAGAGAGGGAGAAGGGAGGGAGGGAGAGAGAGGAAAGGAGAGAGAGACAGGGGGAGGGAGAGCGAGAGAGAGGGAGGGAGGGAGAGAGGGAGGGAGAGGAGAGGGGGGAGAGGGAGAGAGAAGGAGAGGGGAGGGAGGGAGACAGAGGGGAGGAGAGAGAGCAGGGAGGGAGGCGGAGAGGTGAGAGAGAGAGAGGGGAGAGAGAGAGGGGAGAGAGCGGGGCAGGGAGGGAGAGGGGGAGGGAGAGAAAGGGTGAGGGCGAGAGAGAGGGGGAGGGAGGAAAAGAGTGAGGGGGTGGGAGAGGGAGGGAGGGAAGGAGTGCGGAGAGGGAGAGACAGGGGGAAGGAGGGAGAAAGTGAAGGGGAGGGAGTGAGAGAGAGGAGGAGGGGGAGAGAGGGGGAGGGAGGGAGTGAAGGGGAGGGAGTGAGAGGGAGGGAGAGAGAGGTGGAGGGGGGAGAGTGAAGGGGAGGGAGTCAGAGGGAGGGAGAGAGGGTGAGGGAAGGAGGGGAGGTAGAGGGAGGGGGGAGTCAGAGACTCCTGACCAGACTCAGGCACGGCAAGCTGTTGACCAGACGAGACATACCTAAGCCAGAGCCTCAGAGACTCCTGACCAGACTCAGGCACGGCAAGCTGTTGACCAGGTGAGATATACCCAAAACTGTAAAACCTGGAGTATATGGCTACTGGCGATCCCCATTAACAAAAAACGAAGTTAAAGAACCACCTCCTGGATGCTTAGGAAGAGTTCTTCAATCCCAACAGTTTTATAAAAAGTTTGATAAACATGGCAGAGGATTCTTCAGTTCCCTCGGCAATGCCAGGGACTCCAGCTAGTACAGGGATATGTGGGTCGTAGTGAAACACAGTGCAGCCAGGAGCTACCGATAATTCAAGAATTGAGCTTGCTGGGTGTTCCGATCCTCAGAAAAAGCAGATATATTTGCCATGGAGCCAAACTCAGATCTTGTTACAGAATCATAGAATCACGGAAGGGGGCCATTCGGCCCATCGTGTCTGTGCCGGCTGTCTGACAGAGCTACTAATAAGCCCCACTATCCCATTCTTTCCCCATAGCTCTGCAATGTTTTCCTTTTTAAGTAGGGATCCAATTCCCTTTTGAAAGTTACTGTTGAATCTGCTTCCACCACTCGTGCAGGCAATGCATTTCAGATTATGACAACTAGTTCCGTATAAATTATTTCTCTGCATAACCACCTTCCTCTTCTGGTCAATTACTTTAAATCTGTGTTCTCTGGTTACCGACCCTCCTGCCAGTGGAAACAGTCGCTCACTATCTAAACTATGAAAAAGCTGCATAATTTCAACACTCTATTAAATCTTCCCTAAACTTTCTCTGCTCTAAGAAGAACATCCCCAGCTTCTCTACCATCTCTATAACTGAAGTCTCTCATACCTGACACCAGTATTGTAAATCTCCTTTACACCCTCTCCAAGTCCTTGACATCCTTCCTATGGTGTGGTAACCAGAATTGGGCACAACACTCTAGCTAAGGTCTAACCAGTGATTTATAAAGTTTAGCAAAATGTCCTTGATTTTGTACACTATGCATCTATTTATAAAGCCATGAAACCCGTATGCTTTTTTAACAGCTTCATCAGCTTGTTTTGCCACCTTTAAAGATTTGCGATTGGGGACACCCAGGTGTCTCTGTCCCTTTACACATTTGAAATTGTACCATTTACTTCATATTACCTCTCCTCATTCTTACTTGCAAAATGCATCACTTCACACTTTTCATTAAATTTTATCTGCCAGATTAACAAGTTCTCTGGTATTATCCTTTTAGCTTTTGCATGGTATCTGCTACTTCCTTTATTGAAATGACTTGTTTTAGTCCTTCACATAGCAGGTTAGCAATTTAAATGTTTATACAATACAGCAGCCCTTTCAGAATTTCAGCCATTGCCCCACCATGCTTTTATAATGATTCAACGACGACTGATTGCCAATCTGCACATTCTACCTAACCATTCTCCGATATATAGAAACATAGAAACATAGATGATAGGAGCAGGAGTAAGCCATTTGGCCCCTTGAGCCTGCTCCGCCATTCAATGCGATCATGGCTGATCATCCAAATTCCATACCCGGTCCCTGCTTTCTCCCCATACACCTTGATCTCTTTAGCCTTAAGAAATATATCCAAATCCTTCTTGAATATATTTAATGAACTGGCCTCCACCACCTTCTGTGGTAGAGAGTTCCACAGGTTCACCACGCTCTGGGTGAAGAAATTCCTCCTCATTTCTGTCCTAAATGGCCTACCCTCTATCGTTAAACTGTGTCTGTTGAGTCTGTGCTTTCCAAATGTAGTTATGCTGAATAACTGGACACAGACAACAGAATACTTAAACAGGTCTTTAGTAACTGAGGGTCAGGGCTGAACTGAAATACAATTTGCTCCACAGGGTTTATATACCGGTGTGGTCACCACCGGTACTACAATATACAGGAGCCATCAGAAAGTAGTCCATCACCTTAAGGTAGTCTCTTAAGGTGGTACAGGTTACATACACTACAATTCCTCCCCTTTTAGCTTAACAGTGTACATCCCAATTTAAACATAACATGGATAACATATATACAACTTTCATACAAAACTGTTCAAAGATTCAGTCTCTGAGGAGGCCTCCTGATCCGGGCTGGATAACGCCTTTCAGGGGTCTCTGGTTCTCGTTGCTGGGGTGACTCATCCATTTGATCTCTTATGGATTGAACATCATCATGTACGTTCGAGTCTGAGGTAGATGCTACAGGCTCAATAACTTCTTCAACTGGTGTCTCTGCCGTAGACATGGGATCGACCCTTGTTCTCGATTCCACAAGTTGGTCAGCATGACGTCGTATTACGTTCTCACCAACGTCTACCATGTACATCAAGGGTCCTTGTCGGGCACGAATAGTTCCGGATTGCCATTTATCATTCCTATAGTCCCTGGCCAACACTGGTTGTCCTATTTCGAAACTCCGAGTGGCCTTGTTATTTACATGCTGGAATTGTTTGTTTTTGACTTCCCTACGCACATTGGGTTTTAACAAATCCAACCGGGACCGCAACCTCCTGTTATAGAACATTATGGCAGGGCTTTGATTTGTCACTGCATGCGTGGCGTTTCGATATGCCATCAGGAAATTGTCCACCTTGTGTTGTAGTGGAATATGGTCTTCGCTCATGGCCGTTATCGCCTTTTTGAACGTTTGTACAAATCTCTCGGCCAACCCATTGGTAACCGGATGATATGGGGCAGATGTATAGTGTTTCACCCCATTCTTTTTCATGAATTTCTGGAATTCTTCTGACACGAACTGTGGTCCGTTGTCTGAACATATTTGTTCCGGCAACCCATTCCTTGCAAATATGGTTCTTAGAACTGCGATCGTCTTTTCAGAGGCAGTGGTCGACATCTTAATCACTTCTGGCCATTTAGAATGTGCGTCTACCGCTATCAAAAACATGGAATCCATGAATGGACCTGCAAAGTCGATATGCACACGTTGCCATGGGGTTGAAGGCCATTCCCACGGATGCAGTGGTGCAATTGGAGGTGCGTTTTGAACTTTTTGGCACCCTGAGCAGCTTTTAGTCAGATCCTCTATTTGTTTGTCGATACCTGGCCACCACACATAAGCCCTAGCAAGGCCTTTCATCTTGACTCCCCCCAGATGACCTTCATGCAGTTCCTTCAGAACTCTCTCCCTTAATTTAGGAGAAGTCACACAACACCAGGTTATAGTCCAACAGCTTTATTTGAAATCACAAGCTTGTGACTTCAAATAAAGCTGTTGGACTATAACCTGGTGTTGTGTGACTTCTTACATTTGTCCACCCCAGTCCAACTCCGGCATCTCCACACCTTAATTTAGGAGGAATAATCACCCTTGTTCCATACATCAATGTTCCTTGACAGACGGACAGCTGTTCTCGTCTGGCTGAGAATGCAGGTAACAGTGGTTCGCCATGTGCTGGCCATCCCTTCACTGTCAAATCGTAGACCCGAGACAGTGTCGGGTCGTTTCGGGTCTCTCTCTCAATACTCGCATTGGTGACTGGTAAGCATTCGATGATGGTCGAGTGAAATATCTCGACAGGGTCAACTGCTGGTGCCTCTTCCGCTGTAGGTAGTGGCAGGCGCGGCAGCCCATCAGCATTACCATGTTGCTTTGTACCTTTGAATTCGATATCATATTGATGTGCCGCTAGGAAAAGGGACCATCTCTGAAGCCTCTGTGCCGTCATAACCGGAACACCCTTCTTAGGGTTAAAAATGGAAACCAACGGCTGGTGATCTGTCAGCAGCGTAAACCTTTGGCCTTGCAGGTAATGGTTACATTTCTTAACTCCCCACACGAGGCTGAGAGCCTCCCTATCTATCTGAGCATAGTTGCGCTCTGCGGAGATCAATGATCTGGATGCGAACGCGACTGGCCTTTCCAAGCCATTTGGCAACTTATGTGAGAGCACTGCCCCGATACCATATGGAGAAGCATCACAAGCTAAACGAATAGGCAGCGTTCGGTTAAAGTGAGCCAACACTTCCTTAGAGGTGATCAGTGCCTTGCTTTTTTGAAAAGCCCGCTTACAGTCCTCGCTCCACTTCCATGGTACTCCCATTTGCAAAAGAGTGTTCAGCGGGTGTAACACCGTGGATAAATTTGGAAGAAACTTGTGGTAATAGTTAATCAACCCAAGGAACGACCTCAACTGGGATACATTTTCCAGAGCGGGAGCTTTCACAACAGCTTCGATCTTGTCAGGTGACTTATGAAGCCCCTCCTGGTCAATGACGTGACCGCAGTACGAGATTCGCTTCTGAAAGAACTCACATTTCTGGCGATTAACTCTGAGTCCATATTCTTTCAATCTGGTGAGCACCTGCTCCAAATTCGCGAGGTGTTCCTTATCATCATCTCCTGTAATCAGAATGTCGTCCAGGTAGCATTGTGTGCCTGGAATTCCCTGTAATACCTGCTCCATGGCCCTTTGCCAAATCGCTGGAGCCGATGCCACTCCAAAAACCAGTCTCTTATACTGATATAAGCCCTTATGTGTGTTGATCGTGAGATACTGGCGTGACACTTCATCAACTTCCATCTGTAGGTACGCCTGCACCAGGTCTATCTTGTTGAAGTGTTTCCCGCCAGACAGCGAAGCGAACATATCCTCAATCCGCGGAAGCAGATATTGCACCGTGTGAAGAACCGGATTAACAGTGATCTTGAAATCATAAGAACCTAAGAACATAAGAAATAGGAGCAGGAGTAGGCCAATCGGCCCTTCGAGCCTGCTCCGCCATTCAATAAGATCATGGCTGATCTGACCCTAACCACCAATCCATTATCACAGAACCATCTCCTGAATCTAACCGAATTAGACACACGAAATAGGAGCAGGATCAGGCTACACGGCCCCTGGGCCCGCTCCGCTACCCACAGGGCCATTACCGATCTGAACCTAGACCCTTGGCCAAATTCCTGCCTGCTCCCCGTAACCCTTAATTCCCTTTACTTCTAGGAAACTGTCTATTTCTGTTTTAAATTTATGTAATGATGTAGCTTCTACAGCTTTTGGGGGCAGCATATTCCATGGACCTACCACCCTCTGGGTGAAGTAGTTCCCCCTCATCTCAGTTTTGAAAGAGCAGCCCCTTATTCTAAGACTATGCCCCCTAGTTCTAGTTTCACCCATCATCGGGAACATCTTCCCCGCATCCACCTGATCCGACCCCTTCACAATCTTATATGTTTCAATAAGATCGCCTCTCATTCTTCTGAACTCCAATGAGTAGAGTCCCAATCTACTCAACCTCTCCTCATATGCCCATCCCCTCATCCCCGGGATTAACCGAGTGAACCTTCTTTGTACTGACTCGAGAGCAAGTATGTCCTTTCTTAAGTATGGACACCAAAACTGTACGCAGTATTCGAGGTGCGGCCTCACCAATACCTTGTACAACTGAAGCAATACCTCCCTATTTTTATATTCTATCCCCGTAGCAATGAAAGCCAACATTCCATTGGCCTTCTTAATCACTTGCTGCACCTGCATACTAACCTTTTGAGTTTCGTGCACCAGGACCCCCAGATCCCTTTGTACTTCAGTACTTTCCAGTTTCTTGCCATTAAGATAATAACTTGCTCTACGATTTTTCCTGCCAAAGTGCATAACCTCACACTTTCCAGTATTGTATTCCATCTGCCAAATCTCTGCCCACTTACTTAGCCTGTCGATGTCCCCTTGCAGGTTTTTTATGTCCTCCTCACTCACTACTTTCCCTGCCATCTTAGTATCATCTGCAAACTTTGATATGTTACACTCGGTCCCCTCCTCCAAATCGTTAATATAGATTGTAAGGAGTTGGGGACCCAGCACTGACCCCTGCGGAACACCACTAGTTACTGATTGCCAGTCTGAGAATGAACCATTTATCCCAACTCTCTGCCTTCTGTTAGATAGCCAATCCACTATCCATGCCAGAATATTACCCCCAATCCCGTGATTTTTTATCTTCAGCAATAATCTTTTGTGTGGCACCTTTTCAAATGCCTTTTGGAAGTCTAAATACACTACGTCCACTGGTTCCCCTTTATCCACCCTATACCTTACTTCCTCAAAGAACTCCAGCAAATTTGTCAAACATGACTTCCCCTTCATAAAACCATGCTGACTTTGTCCTATTAAATTATGATTATCCAAATGTCCTGTTACTGTCTCCTTAACAATGGACTCCAAAATTTTACCTACCACAGATGTTAGGCTAACCGGTCTATAGTTTCCAGCCTTCTGTCTGCTGCCCTTTTTAAATAAGGGTGTTACATTAGCAGTTTTCCAGTCTGCCGGGACCTTTGTCGAGTCCAGGAAGTTTTGGAAAATTATTACCAATGCATCCACAATCCCTACCGCCACTTCCCTCAAGACCCTAGGATGTAAGCCATCAGGTCCAGGTGATTTATCCGCCTTGAGTCCCAATATTTTACCGAGTACCACTTCCTTAGTGATTTTGATCGTGTTTAACTCCTCCCCCCCTTTAGCCCCCTATTTGTCCAGTGTTGGGATATTCTTAGTGTCTTCTACTGTAAAGACTGATGTAAAATATTCATTCAGTGTTTTTGCCATCTCCATATTTCCCACCATTAATTTCCCGGTCTCATCCTCTAAGGGACCAACATTTACTTTAGCCACCCTTTTTCTTTTTATATAACTATAAAAACTCTTACTATCTGTTTTTATATTTTTTGCTAATTTACTTTCATAATCTATCTTCCCTTTCTTAATCAATCTTTTTGTTATTTTTTGCTGTCTTTTAAAGTTTTCCCAATCCTCTATCCTCCCACTAGATTTGGCTACCTTATATGCCCTTGTTTTTAGTCGAATACTATCCTTAAATTCTTTACTTAGCCACGGATGGCTGTCTTTTCTTTTACACCCTTTTCTTCTCAGTGGAATATATATTTTTTGGAAGTTGTAAAATAACTCCTTGAATGTACACCACTGATCATGTATCGTCTTACCCTTTAATCTATTTTCCCAATCCACTCTACTCAATTCCGCTCTCATACCTTCATAGTCTCCTTTATTCAAGCTTAGCACGCTTGTTTGAGATCCAAACTTCTCACCCTCTAATTGAATATGGAATTCAACCATGTTATGGTCACTCATTCCAAGGGGATCCTTTACTAGGACATTTTTAATTAATCCCGTCTCGTTACACAGGACCAGATCTAAGGTTGCTTGCCCCCTGGTCGGTTCAGTTACATACTGCTCAAGAAACCCATCCCAAATACACTCAATGAACTCATCCTCAAGTCTGCTCTGCCCAATTTGATTTGTCCAATTAATATGATAGTTGAAATCCCCCATAATTATAGATGTTCCCTTATTACAAGCCTCAACTATTTCCTGATTGATACTCCGTCCAACAGAGTTGCCACTGTTCGGAGGCCTATAGACTATGCCCACTAATGTTTTTTCCCCCTTATTATTCCTTACCTCCACCCAAACTATTTCATTATCCTGATCTTTTGACCCAATATCATTTCTCTGTATTACAGTGATTCCTTCCTTTATTAACATAGCCACCCCACCTCCCCTTCCTTCCTGCCTGTCCTTCCTGATCGTTAAATAACCTGGTATGTTTAATTCCCAGGCATTGTCACCCTGCAGCCATGTTTCTGTAATGGCCACACGATCATTCCCATATGTAGTTATTTGTGCCATTAACTCGTCTATTTTGTTACGAATGCTACATGCATTCAGATAGAGAACTTTCAAAGATGTTTTGTGACACTTAGTTCCTGCTTTTGCCCTTTTTATTACTTTACCTTTTACTCCATACCTTCTGCCCCTTCCTGACACGCTCTGGTTTTTAATTTCCCCACTGCTACCTAAGTCTATTACCTTCTCTGTTGTCATTTATATTATTTGATCTCTAGGAACCTCCCCCCCACTAGTTAGTTTAAAGCCCTCTCTACAGCCCTAGCTATATGATCCGCCAGGACTCTAGTCCCAGCACTGGCCAAGTGAAGCCCGTCCCAATGGAACAGCTCCCTCCTGCCCCAGTACTGGTGGCAGTGTCCCAGGAAGCAAAACCCATTTCTCCCACACCAGTCTTTGAGCCACGCATTTAACTCTCTAATTTTATTTGTCCTAGCCAAATTCGCTCGTGGCTCAGGTAATAATCCAGACCCTTGTGGTTCTGCTTTTTAATTTGGCCCCTAGCTGCTCAAACTCCCTCAGCAGAACCTCCTTCCTTGTCCTATCTATGTCGTTGGTACCAACATGGACCACGACAACTGGATCATCCCCCTCCCACTCCAATTTCTCTCCAGTCCAGAGGAGATGTCCTTAACCCTGGCACCGGGCAGGCAACACAGCCTTTGGGACTCTCGCTCTCGGCTGCAAAGAACTCTATCTATCCCCCTAACGATACTATCCCCTACCACTACAACATTTCTTTTAACTCCCCCCACTTGAATGGCCCCCTGCTCCACGGTGCTGTGGCCAGGTTGCTCATCCTCCCTGCAGTCCCTGCTCCTGTCCCCACAGGGAGTAAGAGCCTCGAACCTGTTGGACAAGTGCAAGGGCTGCGGCTCCTCCAACACTACCTCCTGGATCCCCGTACCTGCCTCACTTCTAGTCACACCATCCTGACCCTGGCCACGGACTACATCTGAATTAATTAATCTAATTGGTGTGACTACCTCGTGATACACAGAGTCCAGGTAACTCTCCCACTCCCTGATGTGTCTCAGTGTTTGAAGCTCGGTCTCCAGCACTTCAACACGGAGCTGGAGTTCCTCAAGCAGCCAACACTTACTGCAAATGTGATCACCGTGAGCATCAATGGTGTTCACCAGCTCCCACATATTGCAGCAGCAACACATCGCCTGATCTCGCATTCTATGTAATTAATTAAATTTATTAATATTATTCTTAAATATCCTCTGCCCCGATTCTAGATGGTGTATATCACACCTTAGAAACTATAAATCAAAGAGATTTAAGCTTAAAAGGGAGAAATACTCACCAACCAATCACTTTCCCGCTTTCTGGTGACATCACACTTGGATTAGTTTTTACCTCTCTCCTTCCCTCCGAGTTCAGAGACTGGTACACCTTACCTGGTCTCTGGGGACTTTTATACACCGCTCTGCCGCTCAGGTTTCCCGCCGATGCTGTGAGACCTTACCTGGTCTCTGGGGAATTTTATACCCCGCTCTGCCGCTCAGGTTTCCCGCCGACGCTGTGAGACCTTACCTGGTCTCTGGGGACTTTTATACCCCGCTCTGCTGCTCAGGTTTCCCGCCGACGCTGTGAGACCTTACCTGGTCTCTGGGGACTTTTATACCCCGCTCTGCCGCTCAGGTTTCCCGCCGATGCTGTGAGGCCTTACCTGGTCTCTGGGGACTTTTATACCCCGCTTTGCCGCTCAGGTTTCCCGCCGACGCTGTGAGGCCTTACCTGGTCTCTGGGGGCTTTTATACCCCGCTCTGCTGCTCAGGTTTCCCGCCGACGCTATGAGACCTTACCTGGTCTCTGGGGACTTTTATACCCCGCTCTGCCGCTCAGGATTCCCGCCGACGCACTGATCGCCACAGATGCGAAGCTTCCCAGGTTCCCCCGGCTTGTTGCTCAACGAACGCTTCATGACGGGAACAATGGGTGTGGCCCATTCACTCCAGTCCACCTTTGACAGTACTCCTGAACGTTCTAGTCCTTCCAGCTCTGCTTCCACAGCAGGTCGTATCGCATAAGGTACCGGTCTGGCTTTGAAAAATTTTGGGTTTGCATGTTCTTCAACCTTGATGTTTGCCGTAATTCCTTTCAGTTTTCCCAGTCCCTGTTGGAACACCTCCTTAGCATCGTCCAATATTTTGGACAGTCATTTAGGTTTGACGTCGTCCTCTTTACAGGAATCTACAGTTAGTGCTTGTAAGGAATGCCAGTCAATATTTATTCTCCGGATCCATTCCTGTCCCAGTAGTGGCGGACCTCCCTCAGGTAACACATACAAGTCCATTCCCTGACTTTCTTTACCATTGTAGACCACCTTTACCTTTATCTTTCCGATGGGGTATACTCTTTGCCTCGTGTATGTTTTCAATACAATCTCCGTATCCCTCAGGGGAATGTGTGAGAATAACCTTTTGTAATCTTGCTTATTCATGACCGTCAATGCCGATCCAGTGTCCAATTCCATCTTCACTTGGACTCCTGCTATCCGAAGCATGACCCAGATAGTTTGGTGGTCTGCTGTGTTACCCACATTATGTATTTTTAGAAAACCCAGTTCCTTACTGCTGGAGTCTGAATCCGTCTTCTGTTCATCCGATCTGTTCTCTGTCACCTTGTGTACTTTTTTGTACTTCTCCTGCGGCGACTTTTTGTTGCTGGTCTTCTTTCCTGACCGGCATACTCTCACTATGTGACCAAGTTTGCCACATTGCCTGCATTCTTTATCTTTGAACCAGCACTGGTTCTGATCATGCGTTGTCCTTCCGCAACGATAGCACTTTACTGCGCCCAATGCCATTTCATTGGTGCTGAATTCCGATGGCCTTTGCTGCATTTCTGCAGTGCCTCGTGCTGCTGCCTCGTGCGATGCTGCAATGCTGAAAGCTTTGTCCAGCGTAAGATCCTTTTCCTCTAGCAGTTGCTTCTGGGTTCCTTCCTTTAGTAGCCCACACACGAACTTATCTCTCAGAGCGTCTGCTAGTCCTGCACCAAACTGACAGTACTTTGATAACTTGCGCAGTTCGATTAAGAATTCAGCATTGCTTTCCTCTTTAAGCTGAATTCTTTTGTAAAATTTAAATCGTTCCGCTATCAGCAGTGGCGTGGGGTTTAAATGCTCTTGCAGGATAGTAACAATATCCGCAAAACCCTTTCCTACCAGTTTATCTGGTGTTACAAGGTGCCTTAATAACCCGTACATCTTCGCACCCATCGAGTTTAATAGGGTTAGTGCTTTCTTATCCACCGGTACCTCATTCGCTGTACAGTAAACTTCAATGCGTTCCACATAAGTGGCCCAATCTTCTACATCGCTATCAAAAGCAGTGATGTTACCCGTTTTTGGCATCCTTGTTGAGTTTCCTTTATTTTATTTTATTTTTCAAAATGGCGGCTTCCCGCGCTTGGTGGCTTTTCCCGCGCTTGTCTTCTTCCCCCGCCGACTAAAATGGCGATTACCGCGCTGTTGCCATTCTCGCCTCCCAGCGGTCCTTTATTTTCCCCGACGCTGCTGCTCTTGTTCCCCGCCGCTCCCGCGGTCCTCGTGGACATTAACGCTTTTCTGGCTGCTGCGCGTCTCTGCCCTGATTGCAGTCCGGCCCCTGACACTGGCTGCGGTCATGTTCTCCGCCCTTTCCTTCGTTTTCCGTCCCCTTCTCCCACTGACAACTCGGCCGACTTCCGCTCCGTGCCGCTCGATCGGGCTTACCCGCCGCTGTCGTAGAAGGGATGATCACTGCCTGTTGCTGATGGTGGACTTCGTGGCCAGCAAACCAAACCGGGTTCCCGATGGCCTCTCGTGCGATGCAGTGCTCAGCAGGATGATGAGGGCGGATGCCCCTTTTCGACGCCCGTTCTGAGGACGAAGCTTCCTTGGATGCAAAACTGCCGCTAGGTACGATCAGACTCGTCGCCACTGTTGAGTCTGTGCTTTCCAAATGTAGTTATGCTGAATAACTGGACACAGACAACAGAATACTTAAACAGGTCTTTAGTAACTGAGGGTCAGGGCTGAACTGAAATACAATTTGCTCCACAGGGTTTATATACCGGTGTGGTCACCACCGGTACTACAATATACAGGAGCCATCAGAAAGTAGTCCATCACCTTAAGGTAGTCTCTTAAGGTGGTACAGGTTACATACACTACAGTGTCCACTGGTTCTGGACTCCCCGACCATCGGGAACATTCTTCCTGCATCTAGTCTGTCCGGTCCTGTCAGAATTTTATAAGTTTCAATGAGATCCCCACTCATTCTTCTAACCTCCAGCGAGTACAAGCCCAATCGACCCAATCTCTCCTCATACGTCATTCCTGCCATCCCAGGTATCAGCCTGGTGAATCTTCGCTGAACTCCTTCCAAGGCAAGAACATCCTTCCACAGATAAGGCGAACAAAACTGCACACAATACTCAAGGTGTGGTCTCACCAAGGCCCTGTACAACTGCAGCAACACATCCTTGTTCCTGTACTCAAACCCTCTCGCGACGAAGGCCAACATACCATTTGCCTTCTTAACCGCCTGCTGCACCTGCATGCTTACCTTCAGCGACTGGACCACAAGGACACCCAGGTCTCGTTGCACTTCCTCTTCTCCCAATCTATTGCCATTTCGATAATAATCTGCCTTCCTGATTTTGCCACCAAAGTGGATAAACTCACATTTATCCACGTTATATTGCATCTGCCATGTTTCTGCCCAATCACCCAATATGTCCAAATCATCCTGGAGTTTCTCGACATCCTCCTCACAGCACACACGCCCACCCAGCTTTGTGTCGTATGCAAATTTGGAGATATTACATCTAGTTCCCTTGTCTAGATCATTAATATATATTGTGAATAGCTGGGGTCCAAGGACCCCACTAGTCACTGCCTTCCACTCGGAAAAAGACCCATTTATTCCAACTCTTTGCTTTCTGTCTGCCAACCAGTTCTCTATCCAAGTCAATACCTTGCCCCCAATCCCATGTGCCTTAACTTTACATGCTAACCGCTTATGCGGGACCTTATTGAAGGCCTTCTGAAAGTCCAGATACAACACATACACTGGTTCTCCCTTATCTATTTTACCAGTTACATCATCATAAAAATTCCAGTAGATTAGTCAAGCATGATTTACCTTTTGTGAATCCATGTTGACTTTGTCCAATCCTGTCACTGTTTTCCAAGTGCTCTGCTATAACATCTTTTATAATGGATTCTAGCATTTTCCCCACTACTGATGTCAGGCTTACCGGTCTGTAATTCCCCGTTTTCTCTCTACCACCTTTTTTGAATACTGGGGTAACATTGGTACCCTCCAATCCAAGGGTATTGTTCCAGATTCCATCGAATGTTGGAAGATGATCAGCAATGCATCTACTATTTCTAAGGCCACTTCCTTAATTACCCTAGGATGTAGATTATCAGGCCCTGGGGATTTATCGGCCTTCAATCCCATCAATTTCCCTAACACCATTTCCCTAAAAATACTGATTTATTTCAGTTCCTCCCTTTCATCAGACCCTATGTTCCCCGGCATCTCTGGGAGGTTATTTGTGTCCTCCTTATTTCCTCTGTCATTCAAAATTGGAGGCCATGAATCGTTTAAATCTCTTCCTGCATTTCTCTGATTGAGATCATGCACAGCTTCCGGGATCATAATAAAATAGTCAGCACAGTGATTGTCTGGGAATGCAACTAACTCACTGTAAAACCAACTGACATAAAGATGCTAATACCCTAAATTCACAGGCATGATGTGTACAATTAAGTGCTGTGACTTCTACCAAAGAGATTTTAGCCTAATCGGATCTAGGCTACTCATCTGTAATTTAAAATCTATAGGTTAAATTTCCCAGCACTGTTTGTGAATGCATAGACGTTTCCCCAATTTCTAATACTGCCATCTTAATTGCCATGGCCACACTATAAAAATACATAAATCGATGGGCTCCATAATGGAAATACTTGTAGCCTGAGGAAAAGCAAAACTGTTCAAACAAGCCGAAACCATTATTTGATACATTACATTAGCACTATTGTTCGTCCTCATATTTATGTATTTTTAACTCAATCCTGTTTAGGAAGATTGAATTTTAGTTTGTTTATTTCATTTAAAATGAAAAGTAGTGTTTCCAAGCCCTTTCTCATACACACGCACCACTCGGAGTCAAAGCAAGTCCACCTTAAATCTCCCGAGATTTTGGGGGCACCATATTGAGCGGAAGGTAATCCTCCAGAGCCATAATTTTATTAATATCTTGTATTTAATCGAGGTATTCTAAGATATCAAATATATTCATGTTGCACGACAATAAACATAACAACTCCACTTATAAGTCACTACCGATTTACTCTGAAATTACTCAATGTCTGTTCTAAATGATTAACTGAGAAATGCAAATTGTTACGTGACAAACCCAGTTTGGTGAACCATGTTCTCGGTGTTTACTGAAATAATTGGCTGCAGTAAATAGAAACAGAAAAGCAGTATTCATAATTTCATTAATGTGGTCACACACTCGAGTTGTGAACTGAAGTTAATCAGCATCAATTGCTCTAAATTAGTTCACGTATAAAGAAAATGGAAATCAACAACTAAAAATAACACTGATATATAACAATTGTTAGGACAGCTTACAAACACCTAGGTTACAAATTATCATCTTCTTTCTTAGGCAGTGTAGATAAACCATAAATCAACTGAATATAACTGATTAGCAGAAACCAGAAACACATCTGGCAAGATAAAATATTAAAAGTTTTGTAACAACCTGAACGTCAATTAAGCTAAGGCCTAGAAAAAGGTAAAGATATGCAGGTTGAGCAGGAGCGCACACAATCAGAGCGTGCAAGCTCCAATTTAAAGAATAGCAAAGAAATCCTATAGCCGGTAACAGTAGAAAAGCGACACGTTCCCGCCTCTTCTTTTCCTGTCTGAGATTAACCCTTTGCTCTGGTTTGAATTTTATCTTTCAATATCTATTCCAGTTTGATACTTAATACGAGTTGTTACTGATTTGAAACCTCATTCAGATGTATGAAATACTCCTTCTCAGGCGTGTAGGTGGAAGGTAGGAAATGGAGAAGCCCATGTTTGGTGAAGGCGACATTTCCAAGACCACACTGAAGGCGAGAATCCCATTTGTCGCCCAATATTTACACTGAAGGACCGGCCGACTTATCACTCTACAGCTAAGGATGAACTACAGCACTTGCAATCAATTTAGTAATTCTGTACACGTTGACATCGTTTTCTTCATTTCTGTAAATAAGATGACAGTTAAAATACCGAGACAGAGTCTGGTAACCGGAAATGGTCAAATAATTACAGAGCGACATTGTGGAGGCGAAATAAATGATCGTCTTTTCGTTGCTGAGGTGTTAAAGTGTCTTTAGAATTAAAGGAACACTTGCATGAGAATACACGATATCCGCACCCAAGATGAATTCGTAGTCTGATGGAGAGAGAGTCTGGTCATTACCCCAGGAGAGGGCACGGACTTTGACGCGGGGTCTGCAGGAAGAGGGGACATTGACAGAGACGTTCCGTTCTATTTGCTTCAGAACCTGCGGTTTGTCTGTAATGGTGACGTCTCCACCTGAAACAAGAGAAAGAATGACCCATCTCCGTTACTGGAATCCCAGGGAAAGCGCTCACAACCTAAACTCTGGTTCAAGCGAGCACCAGGTATCGCATTGTCTGGAGGAAAAGGTCCATGTACGGTCCGGTAACATTGCAGGTTGAAGGTGACCCATGAAGAGCGAATCCTGAGTCATGCCCTCTTGCCTCCACCAGAAAATATCCTTTGTGATGCCTTATCGGCCCGGCAGTATTCGGAGATCCTACGGTTGGACAAAGGCAAAGGCATTTCCAGTGGAGTGTTCCTGTCTAACGCTGAGGTGTGTGTTTGGCGGGGGTGGGGTTGGGAAACGAGAGGGGTACTGGCAACTTTCGACCGTTGCATAATTCCACCTTTTCATCTTTGCTGTGGTTGGCAACACAATACGGGTCATTAATACACGCGCGCACAATAGTGATTCATTAGTTCTAATTTTCTGCTGCTAGAGAAAGTTAGGCCTTGCTGCATCCCACTCCTAATCTGACTTCTCTGCCCTCGCTCTCCTACACTGGTTCAAAGAAGCTGAACGCACGCTCGAGGGACAGCACAGTCATCTTTCGATTAGGCTCTTTAAAACCCTCTGGTCTTAAAAATGAGTTCAACTTCTTTAGATCATAACCACTGCTCTTATTTCTCTGACAGCAGGGGCTGGAAATGCGTCTGATGCTGCCATTTGCACCTCTTCTGGAACCACCTTTTGTTACTTTGCAGTTCCCATTGTCATCCCCTCTTGCATTGCACCGTCACCCCTATTGTCAGTTAGCAATCCTACCCTCTTCTCTATCACAGGCTTTCCCCTTAGTTCTTTCGCCCGAGCCCACCACACTTCCACCCCCCACCCCGTTTTGTCCTTGGCGTATAAACTGCTAAATATCTAGCTTCTTCCACTTCTGAAAGTTCATAGACCTGAAACATTGGTGCAGAACTTGCGGTCAGTGGTGAAGCAGAGGCGACCGCCGCGGCCCTGAAGAAAGCTCCGCACGATCTCTGTGGTGAGAATGTATCTTTTTCGATGCTTAAGTGATTTCTGCGCAGTACAGTGGGGATTCCCTAGTGCGATCTGTTGTGACGTTAACAGTCTGTCTAAGCAGCCAAACTCTGCATTATTCTCACAGACAGGGAACCAGGAAATGAGAACGTGCTTTAGTCCCAAATTTTAATAAAAATGTTACAGTGAGCAACGTAAAACTTGGGGCTCACACATGGAGATAAGGTAGAATCTGAAATAGCAAGGACAAACATAATATTATATATATAATTGCTTTCTTAAATATTGTAATCTGTAACTTAACAGAGAAATTAGACAATCCTCAAAATTAAAATTAGTTTTTCAGGACCATAACTTTTGTTTCGCATTCATTACAATGTTAAAATCCCAGTTACACCTAATCCAACATGGCCTAACTTTTAATGGGGTAATTAAAAGCGATATTAACGCGAGAAAGACTAAGTTTTCATCAATTTCACTGATTTCCCTGATTACACAGATTGCCGGCTATGTGGGCGGGAGGCTGCAGGTGGGGCATGGCGCAGCCTGTGTTGGAGCAGTGAATGACTGGCCGCTACTTCAGGATTCCCACGATGCGCATGCGTTACATCCTGAAGTTGCAGTAAGTTTCAAAGTGGTAATAACGGCGAACGCTGCTACACTGCCACCGCAAAGCCCGGCCATATGATCCTCCCTCCAAATATGCTATTTGACCTGCTGAGTGATTTATTAATTTATAATTTTACTTTAAGCTTTGCTGCTCCCGTAAGTACACAGATTCCCCTTTACTCACCTAGAAGGACTGTTAGAATGCCCAAAATTTCAGTGCCTGCTCCCAGTTCAATCACTTTCCTGGGCGAGAAACTCAGATTATGTTCATCAAAGTACTGAAGCAGAACAGGAGCCTTTAAAAACAGACACACACTTAATGTTACTAATGATACACACAGATTATGCGAAGCGTTGAAGCAACGAAACAGCATCAGTAGATATTTTGCCAATGACACCTAACGCGCGACCAAACACGTCCCTGCAGGTAGCAAGGGACATATGTGGGGCCCAGTTGTCAGGTGGGCGGAGGGGTCACACTCACACACCACACAAATTTTGAGGAGGGAGCTGGTTTTCATGGACGAGAGCATCTGGTGTGACGTTGCTCCTGGGTAATCAATGAAGATTGTTTGACAAATAGGACCCGCCGATTTTATCAGAGTATCTTGGAGAAGTATGATGGAACCGATGACACACTTCACTGTGTACCGGCTGCCACCCGTTTCACAGTGAGTTGGGCTGTCCGCCTAAAATGTGCCTGGCGTATGTGGCTGAGCAGACGCAAATTAGATGGAAAAGAAGAAAATATGGGCCTAGAAATTCAGTATAGCCACTTTTGGGGCGGTAAAGTCGGGCGGCCACTAAAGTTTGCGCCCGGCGCAAAGTCGAGCCCCCTTCGCCGATATTCAGTTGCATCGCCCTAAGAGGTTGCTGCTGCGCTAAAACAGGCGATGCACGACTATCATTAGGCGCTAAGCCGGCAGCCTGGGGCGCTAACACCGGAAGTTGGGCGCAGGGCAGGTGCGGCGAGCTGCTGATTGCCGGCAGACACTCTGGCTCCGGTGAGCTCTTAAAGGGGGAGGGTGGATTTGTTTTTTTGAAAGGCCGAGACTAGTGTATTTGTGTTTTTGGGGAGGGCTTCTCTCCATCAGTTTGTTATGTGGTACCGGTCTTCTTCTTCTTCTTCTTCTTCTTCTTCTTCTCCTTCTTCTCCTCCTCCTCCTCCTCCTCCTCCTCCTCCATCTACTCACAAAGAAGGAGTGTTGCAAAACGGCTGCCATTTCTACTGCAGGAGTGCCCTTTAATTTGCGCTCCCCGCGGCCCGCCTCGGCTGTGTACCGTTCCACTTCACAGTCGTTCGGGCCGCCAGGCGCACAATGGGGCGGCGCGAGTGAAGTTCCGGTTCCGGGTGCACAAAGGGCGTTGCACGACGAAATGACGTCATGATCTGCGCGCGCAGATGAGCGCGCGCAATGACTTTGCGCCAGCGCTAAATGTCTACTGAAGTTGGGGTGAGGCGCAGATCACGCTGCGCCCAGGCGCTAAGCGCCTAGCGCTCGAGATCTACTCCTCCTAAGGCGCTAACGGCTGGCGCAGCCAACTGAATTTCTAGGCCATGGTCTCTGCCATATTACCGGTGCTTTGATGACATTAAATAATGGGCGCTGCTGCTATCTGTTTAGCCCCGGCATCTACTGTGCGGAGCTTGACGGAGGAGAAACATGTGGAAGAATCATCAAGGGACGTGTGCTCGGGCCCTCATGAGATCGGCGGTGTACGGGCCCTAGTCGTAGCAGTAAAATGTTCAAAGAGGAATGTGTGATTTTTTTCTTACAAGCCAATCAGCCGCTGCCAATTAAATGGAGTAATCTCCTGTGACAGGTATTCTGAAAGTCTAGCTTTTTGGGAGGCTGTAGCTTCATCCTGTGGAGGAAAAAAGAGTTGCAGGTGTTACCACTGACGCTCCCGTTTCCATTACGGCAAAGGACGGGAACGTTCATGTTACCAAATTAAATATTATAAGTCTGTAAATATATTGAATCGTTATTCCCGCTCGCAGGCCCTGTGTTTTTTTTAAAACTATTATTGTTCTTTGTAGTAGAATCTGCCTATATAGAAACATAGAAGATAGGAGCAGGAGTAGGCCATTCGGCCCCTCAAGCCTAATCCACCATTCAATGAGATCATGCCTGATCATTCATACTCAGTACCCGGTCCCTGCCTTCCCCCATATCCCTTGATCCCTTTAGCCTTAAGAAATATATCTAACTCCTTCCTGAATATATTTAATGAATTGGCCTCAACTGCCTTCTGTGGTAGAGAATTCCACAGGTTCACCACTCTCTGGGTGAAGAGATTCCTCCTCATCTCTGTCCTAAATGGCTTACTGCTTATCTTTAGAATGTGACCCCTGGTCTGGACTTCCCCACCATTGGGAACATTCTTCCTGCATCTCGTCTGTCTAGTCCTGCTGGAATTTTATAAGTTTCAATGAGAGCCCGGCTCATTCTTCTAAACTCCAGCGAGTATAAGCCCAATCGACCCACTCTCTCCTCATACGTTATTCCTGCCATCCCAGGTATCAGCCTGGTGAATCTTCGCTGCTCTCCCTCCATGGAAAGAACATCCTTCCTCAGATAAGGCGACCAAAACGGCACACAATACTCAAGATGTGGTCTCACCAAGGCCCTGTACAACTGCAGCAAGACATCCTTGTCCCTGTACTCGAACCCTCTCTCTACGTAGGCCAACATACCATTTCCCATCTTAACCGCCTGCTGCACCTGCATGCTTACCTTCAGCGACTGGTGCACAAGGACACGCAGGTCCCGTTGCACTTCCCCATCTCCCAATCTATTGCCATTCAGATAATAATCTGCCTTCCGCATTTTGCCACCGAAGTGGATAACCTTGCATTTATCCACATTATGCTGCATCTGCCACGCATCTGCCCAATCACCCAACCTGTCCAAATCATACTGGAATTTCTCAGCATCCTCCTCACAGCACACATGCCCACCCAGCTTTGTGTCGTCTGCAAACTTGGAGATATTACATCTAGTTCCCTCGTCTAGATCATTAATATATATTGTGAATAGCTGGGGTGAGTATTTCTACAGTCCAGTCGTTAAAACAAAAGTAAGGCCTCTAGTTTGGAGTAAGTTGTGTTTAAAGGGTAGTAAGGACCCTAGTGTTATTATATTCTTTAATTTAAAGGAAGTAAAGGGAGTAAATTAAGGGTTGGACATGGCAGGGCATCTTGGCAGCGTGGAGTGCTCCTCATGTGCTATGTGGGAAGTCAGGGACATTTTCGGTGTCCAGTGCGAACACATGTGCAGGAAGTTTCTCCAGCTGCAGCTACTCAAAATCCATATTTCGGAGCTGGAGCTGCGGCTGGAGTCACTGTGCAGCATCCACGAAGGTGAGATCTTTGTGATATGACGTTTAATGAGGTGGTCACTGCTTTAAATCTCATCATTCAAGAAACTGCTCGTGAAATAACACTGGACGGCCAGCTGGTGGCGCCATCCAAGGAGTATAAATACTCGGGCGTCGGCTCCAGCCTACAGGGACATTTTGTAAGACAAGGAACTAGTGAAGTACAACTAGACCTCCAAGTTCTGAAACAAGTTGATTAAAGCCTTGCTTTATGCTCAAACCAAGTGCGTAGTGAGTTTTATTACATCGATCACACAGCAGGTAAAGGGCTAGAAATTGACTTTGGGGCGGCCAGCTCGCTTGCGCCCAGAAATTACCGCTGCGCGTGGAGCCACTTGCGCCCGCCGGATATTCAGATTCAGCGCCCCAAGTCGAAGCCGGCCGCAAATCAAGGGTTTTGGCGCCCCTGCTTGGGACGCTGAAACTGAATATCGGCGCGCTAAGTGCCGCAGCGCCACCCACTGCGGAGCGGCAGGCTGTGGTACTGCAGGCCTTCCTCCCTCTCTTAAGGGGGAGGTGCCTGCAACAGCGCGATCGCCGCTCGCTGGTGCCGGCAAATGAGCCCGGCACCACGGAGAAGTGCCGGGCTCCCAGAAAGCAGCCAGCAATGCCATGGGGGGGCGGTGGAGGAGGCCGGGGAAGGAGGTGCGGGCAGGCGGCCGCCTAAAAAGCGGCCGGCCGCACACCCGCCTTAACTCGCCCCACTACCGCATCAGGTAGGCCCCGTTTTCTGGTCGCTGTTTGCGGCCGCCACGGAAGAGGCGGCCGCAACTCAATATGGCGTTCGGGGCGGTAGCGGGGCGGTAGCGGGGCACTGCGCACACCGATGACGTCATCGGTGGCGGTGCAGCGCTACTGGCTAACGCCGCTATTACCGCACCGCTGAATATCGGGGGAAGTTTAGCAAGTGGCGCAAAAGCCCTCTTTGGGCGAAAACTGGGCGCAAAGCCAGCCGAATTTCTAGGCCAAAGAGTGCACAGGCAGACAGGGAATGGGTGACAGCCAGGCAGAGTAAAAGAACTAGGAAGGTAGTGCAGGAATCCCCTGGGTCCATCTTCCTCTCCAACAGATTTTCCGTTTTGGACACTGCTGGGCGAGATGATTTTTCAGGGGAATGCAACAAGAGCCAAGTCTGTGGCACTACGAGTGGCTCAGCTGCACAGGGGGGAAGAAAATTAGTGGGCAAGCAATAGTGATAGGGGTTTCTATCATAAAGGGAATAGATATACGTTTCTGTGGATGCAGACGAGGCTCCAGGATGGTAAGGTGCCTCCCTCGTGCCAGGGTGAAGGATGTCAGTGAATGGCTGTAGGGCGTTCTGAAGGGGGAGGGTGAACAGTCATAGGTCGTGGTTCACATTGGTACCAACTACATGGGTAGCAAGTGGGATGAGGTCCTGCAACAAGAATTTACGGAGCTAGGTATCAGATTTGAAAGCGGGACCTCAAAGGTTGTAATCTCTGGATTACTCCCAGTGTCACGTGCTAGTGAGTATTGAAATAGCAGGATAGAACAGATGAATGCGTGGCTAAAGAGTTGCTGCAGGAGGGAGGGCTTTCGTTTCCTGGATCACTGGGTCTCCTTCTGGGGAAGGTGGGAGCTGTACAAGTCGGACAGGCTGCACCTGAAACGGAACGGGATCAACTACCTTGCAGTGCGTTTTGCTAGTACTGTTGCGGGGGAGGGGACCTGTCACCCCTGATCCCCTCTAACTTCTACCGCTGCACAATAGAGAGCATCCTGACAAACTGTATCACAGTATGGTATGGCAGCTGTAGCTACTATGACCGGAAAGCCCTGCAGCGGGTAGTCAAAACTGCCCAACGCATCACCGGCACCCGGCTATCGACCATAGAGCACATATACCAGAAACGATGTTTACGGAGGTCACGGTCCATCATCAAAGACCCTACCCACCCCAGCCACAGTCTGTTTGCCCTCCTGCCATCTGGGAGATGCTACAGATGCATTTGCACCCGTATGACCAGATTTAGGAACAGCTTCTTTCCCAGGGCTGTCATCCTACTGAACTCCACAAATAAACTCTAAAGCCTGCACATCTGCCAATGCACTTTATTATGGTTATGTTTATGTTAATGTATTACAAGCCAAATGTATGTTGAATGTTTAAATGTCTTAATCTAAATGTACACTCTCAGGAGTCGCAAGCCTACATTTCGTTGTACTGCACTTGTGCACTAACAATGACAATAAAAGTTGATCTGATTTTGATTTGATTTGATTTGATTTGATTTTGATTTGATTTGATTTGATTTGATTTGATTGCTTTGATTTGATTTAGATTTGATTTAAACTAGCTTGACAGGGGGATGGGATAAGGAGTGGAGCTATAGTAGGGAATGATGCACAGCCAAATATAGAGGAAAAAACAATTCAGCCTGGTAGGCAGAGCAAATATGTAACGGCACAAGGGAGTATGGAATGGCTGGATGACATTCATTTTAAAGCAAGGAGTCTTGCGAGTATTGCAGATGAATTGAAGCTCTTGATGAACACATGGGAGTCTGATATTGTTGCTATCACAGAGATATGGTTGAGGGAGGGGCAAAACTGTCAGCTCAATATTCCGGGGTATAGCATCTTCAGGCGAGACAGAGGGATGTGTAAAAGAGGAGGGGGTGTCGCACTATTAATCAAGTAGTCAGTTACTGCTGTAAGGAGGGATGATATCATAGCAGCTTCCTCTAATGAGACCATACAGGTAGAATTAAAAACAAAAAGTGGCCAAGCACTTTGCTGGGAATGTACTGTATGCCTCCAAACAGTCAGGGGGAGAGAGAGGATCAGCTATGTAGGCAAATCTCAGAGCAGTGTAGAAATAACAGGGTAATAATAGTAGGGGATTTCAAATTCCCCAATATTAACTGGGATAGTCAGAATGCGAAAAGCTTAGAGGTTGTGGAATTCTTAAAGTGCATCCAGGAGAGTTTTTTGAGACAGCATGTGGAAAGTCATACAAGAGAGGGGGCGGTACTGGACCCAGTTCTAGGGAATGTAACCGGGCAAGTGATAGAAGTGTCAGCAGGAGAGCATTTTGGTGACAGTGACCATAATTTGGTGAGATTTAAGGTAGTCATGGAAAAGGACAAAGATGGACCGGAAATAAAGGTTCTAAATTGGGAGAAGGCTGATTTTAATATGTTAAGACAGGATCTGGTCAAAGTGGACTGGGATCAGCTACTTGTAGGAAAATCCACATCAATGCAGTGGGAGTCTTTCAGAAAGGAAATAGGGAGAGTACAACGCCAACATGTTCCCATAAAGGTCAAGGGAGGGAACCACAAGCCCACAGGAACCCTGGATGTCAAGGGATATACAAGGATGGATTAGGGAAAAAGGGGGGCTTTTGGCAGATATAAAGGACTAAAAACTGTGCAAGACCTAGAGGAGTATAGAAAGCGCAGGGAATACTTTAAAAAGAAATTAGGAGAGCGAAGAGGGGGCATGAAAAAACACTGGTGGGCAAAATAAAGGAAAATCCCAAGGTATTTTATAAGTATATTAAGTGCAAGAGGATAACCAGGGAAAGAGTAGGGCCCATTAGGGAACAAAGTGGCAATTTGTGTGTAGAGCCAGAAGGTGTAAGTGAGGTTTTAAATGAATATTTTGCAACTGTGTTCACTATGGAGAAGGTCAATGTAGGCATAGAAATTAGGCAGGGGGATTGTGATATACTTCATCAAATTAGCAATGAAAGGGAGGAGGTACCAGCGGTTTTAGCGTGCTTAAAAGTGGATAATCCCCAGGCCCAGATGAGATGTATCCCAGGTTGCTGTCTGAGGCAAGGGAGGAGATTGCAGGGGCTCTGACACTAATTTTCAGAACCTCTCTGGCCATAGGGGAGGTGCCAGAGGACTGGAGGACAGCTAACGTAGCACCATTATTCAAGAAGGGCAGTAGGGATAAACCAGGGAATTACAGGCTAGCGAGCCTAACATCAGAGGTAGGGAAATTATTGGGAAAAATTCTGAGGGACAGAATCAGTCTCCACTTGGAGAGGCAAGGATTAATTAAGGATAGTCAGCATGGCTCTGTCAGTGGGAGATCATGTCTAACCAATTTGATTGGATTATTCGAGGGGTGTGTGGATGAGTGTTGTACAGTTGACGTAGTCTACATGGACTTCAGTAAGGCTTTTGGCAAATTCCTGCATGGGAGACTGGTCAAGAAGTTAAGATCCCATGGGATCCAGGGCAATTTAGCACATTGGATGCAAAATTGGTTAATGACAGGAAGCAGAGGGTGATGGTCGAAGGTTCTTTTTGTGACTGGAGACCTGTGTCCAGTGGTGTAGCGCAAGGGTCGGTGCTGGGTCCCTTGCTGTTTGTAGTGCACATTACTGATTCAGATATGAATGTAGGAGGTGTGATCAGTAAGTTCACAGATGACACGAAAATTGGTGGCGTGGTAAATAGCGAGGAGGGAAGCCTTAGGCTTCAGGGTGATATAGACCGGTTGGTCAGATGTGCAGAACAGTGGCAAATGGAAATTAACCTGGAAAAGTGTGAGGTGATGCATTTTAGGAGGACTAACAAGGCAAGGGAATGCTCAATGAATGGTATGCCCCTAGGAAGGACAGACGATCAGAGGGAACTTGGTGTGCATGTACATATATCCCTGAAGGCAGCAGGACAGGTAGATAAGGTGGTTAAAATGCATATGGGATACTTGCCTTCATTTGCTGAGGCATAGAATATAATAGCATGGAGGTTATGATGGAGCTGTACACAATGCTGGTTAGGCCACAGTTGGAATACTGTGTGCCATTCTGGTCGCCAAACTAAAGGAATGATCTGATTGCATTGGAGATGGTGCAGAGGAGATACACCAGGATGTCACCTGGACTGGAGTGCTTGAGCTATGAAGAGAGACTGGACAGGTTGGGGTTGTTTTCCTTAGAGCAAAGAAGCCTGAGTGGGGACCTGAATGAGGGGCATAGATAGGGTAGATATAAATGAACTTTTCCCCTTAGTAGAGGGGCCAATAACCAGGGGGCATAGTTTCAAGGTAAGGGTCAGGAGGTTTAGAGGGGATCTGGGGAAAAACCTTTTCATCCAGAGGGTGGTTGGAATCTGGAACTCATTGCCTGAAAGGGTGGTAGAGGCAGGAACCCTTACAACATTCAAGAAGCATTTAGATGAGCATTTGAAACGCCATAGCATACAAGGCTGCGGACCAAGTGCTGGAAAATGGGATTAGAATAGACAGGACTTGATGGCCGGCGCAGCCACGATGGGCCAAAGGATATCTTTCTGTGCTGTATAACTCTATGACTCTATGGGGTAGATTTTCCTCGAGCCGACAGGCGGGGTTTCAGGCATGTGGAGGGGGGGAAATCCTGAAATCGGGGGTCCCGACACCAACCCGCATGAAACCCGCCTCCATGTAAGTGTCACAGGAGGTGGGTCCCTGCCCCGCACTGGGACCCGCCGACCCAAGGCGGGAAGGGATTAGTGCCAATTAACTGCCTGTTAACAGGTAGTTAACAGGCAGTTTTTAGCCTAATCCCTATTTTGAGGGGTGTCGTGTGGGATTCCCGACGGCCCCAAACCACGCCTTGTTAGAGCAGTCGGGCCGTCGGGTTGAAGGACTTGGAGGGGTCGTGATGTCGATGTTCAGGTGAGTGATGGGTGCATGATTGCAAAGATAAGTGTGTTTGGTGTGTCTAAAGTGATTAAAGAAGTTTAAATTACCTGTACTTACCTTTACAGCCGTTCCTCCTGTAGGTTTCGGGAGTCCATCACTCAGCCGGCACTGAAAGCAAAATGGCTACGATCTGTCAAAAGTGACAGCCTTCAGCTTTCATTGCCGGTGAGACTTCTAGCTCGGTCTGTGAAGAAGGCCTCAGGTTAGAAGTCAGACTGGCAGTGTTTGACAGCTTCAAACAGCTGTGAAACACTGATATTTCATCTGTCAAAAGCTCTTGACAGATAAAATTTCAGTCTTTGACGTCACCTGTTGCCGAGTGGCCCTTAATTGGCCTGCTGAGCCCGCTGGGCGGGCTCAACAAGGTCAATCAAGGGAAAATCGCGCAGATTGGCCGGACGTCGATGTAGGCGGTACTGCAACCCGAAAGTTGAAGTCCCGCCTCCTTCCTGACAGTTTAAGGAAAATCTACCCCTATGACTCTATAGGCCATTTGCCACGCTGAGCCTGCTCCGCCATTTAATGAGTTCATGGCTGTTCTGATCTTGGGCTCAGCTGCATTTCCCCACCCCCTCCCCATGACCCTTCACTCCCATATTGTTAAAAATTCAGTCTAGCTTCGCCTTAAATATATTCAATGACCCAGCCTCCACAGCTCTCTGGGGCAGAGAACTCCACAGATTTCCGACCCTCTGAGAGAAGAAATTCATCCTCATCTCAGTGTTAAATGGGTGACCACTTATACTGAAACTGTGCCCCCTAGTTCTAAATTCTCACATGAGGGGAAGCATCTTCTCTATATCAACCTTGTCGAGCCCACTCAGTATCTTATCTGTTTCAATAAGATCACCTCTTATTCTTCTAAATTCCAATGAGTATAGGCCCAACCTGCTCAACATTTCTTCATAAGTCAACCCCCTCATCTCAGAAATCAACCTCGTGAAACTTCTCTGAACTGCCTCCAATGCAAGTATACCCCTCCTTAAATAAGGAGACCAAAGCTGTACGCAGTTCTCCAGGTGTGGTCTCGCCAATAAACTGCACAGTTGTAGCAGGACTTCCCTGCTTTTATACTCCAACCCCGTTGCAATAAAGGACAGCATTCCATTTGCCTTCCTGATTAATTGCTATACCTGCACGGTAACCTTTTGTGTTTCATGCACAAGGGCTCCCAGGTCGCTCTGAAATGTAGCATTTTTCATTTTTCCCACCAAAGTGCATAACCGCACACTTTGCCACATTATACTCCATCTACCAAATGTTTGCCCACTCACTTAGACTGTCTATATCTCTTGCAGATTCTTTGTGTCCTCTTCACAACTTGCTTTCCCACAAATCTTTGTATCATCAGCAAATTTGGCTACATTACACTCAATCCCTTCATCCAAGTCATTAATATAGATTGTAAATTGTTGATGCCCCAGCACTGATCGCTGTTTTCTGTCAGTTAGCCAATCCACTATCCATGTTAATATATTACCGCCATTACTGTGAGCTCTTATCTAGCAGAACCATTAACAGCGACTGTGTGGCTGTTAATGGTTCCAACACCATCATCAAGTTTGTGGATGACACCACGGTAGTAGGCCAGATCACCAACAATGATGAGTCAGCCTACAGGGAGGAGGTCCAGCATCTCATGAAGTGGTGCGCAGATAACAACCTGGCCCTTAACATCAAGAAAACAAAAGAAATCATTGTGGACTTCAGGAAGTCCAAAGGCGGAAGTCACACCCCCATCCACATCAATGGGGCTGTGGTGGAAAGGGTGGACAGCTTTAAGTTCCTCGGATTCCACATCATGGAAGACCTCTCCTGGTCCCTTAACACCTCCTCTCTGGTGAAGAAGGCCCAGCAGCGCCTATATTTCCTAAGGAGGCTGAAGGGATGTAATCTGTCACCCCTGATCCTCTCTAACTTTTACCGCTGCACTATAGAGAGCATCCTGACAAACTGTATCACAGTATGGTATGGCAGCTGTAGCTATTATGAACGGAAAGCCCTGCAGTGGGTAGTCAAAACTGCCCAATGCATTACCGGCACCCGGCTACCGACCATAGAGCACATATACCAGAAACGCTGTCTACGGAGGTCACGGTCCATCATCAAAGACCCTACCCACCCCAACCACAGTCTGTTCGCCCTCCTGCCATCTGGGAGATGCTACAGATGCATTCGCACCCATACGACCAGATTTAGGAGCAGCTTCTTTCTCAGGGCTGTCATCCTACTGAACTCCACAAATAAACTCTAAAGCCTGCACATCTGCCAATGCACTTTATTATGGTTATATTTATGTTAATATACTACAAGCCAAATGTATGTTGAATGTTTAAATGTCTTAATCCAAATGTACACTCTCGGGAGCTGCAAGCCTACATTTCGTTGTACTGCACTTGTGCACTAACAATGACAATAAAAGCTGATTTGATTTGATTTTTTTTTAGTACAGTAACCTTTTTTGTGGCACCTTATTGAATGCCTTCGGGAAATCCAAATACATCACATTAATTGGTTCCCCTATACCCACCCTGCTCGTTGCATCCTCAAAGACCTCCAGCAAATTTGTCAAACATGATTTCCCTTTCATAAAAACATGCTGACTCTGCTTGACTGTATTATGATTTTCTAACATCTGGGGACTTGTGCCAAATTGGGAGAGAAGTCCCACAGACTAGTCAAGCAGCAGGCTGACATAGTCATACTCACAGAATCATACCTTTCAGACAACATCCCAGATTCCTACATCACCATACCTGGGTATGTCCTGCCCCACCGGCACAACAGAGACACCAGGGGTAGTGGCACAGTTGTATATGGGAGGGAATGGCCCTGGGAGTCCTCAACATTGACTCTGGACCACATGAAGTGTCATGGCTCCTGGTCAAGACCGGGGAAGGAAACCACCTGCTGATTATCATACACTGCTCTCTGTCAGCAGATGAATTCGTACTCCTACATTTTGAATACCACTTCGAAGAAGCACTGAGGGTAGCAAGGGCACAGAATGTACACTGGGTGCGGGACCAAAATGCCTTTCAACAAGTGTGGCTCAGTAGCACCACTAATGACCGGGGTGGCCTACTCCTGAAGGATATAGCTGCCAGTCTAGGCCTGCGACAAGTGGTGAGAGAACCAACACGGGGGAAAAACCTACTTGATATCGTCCTCACCAATCTACCAGTCCCAGAGGCATCTGTCCATGACAACATTAGTAGCAGTGACCACCGCACAATCCACGTGGAGATGAAATCCCATCTTCACACTGAGGACATCTTCTCTCGCATTGTATGGCATTATCACCGTGCTAAATGGGATAGATTCAGAACAGATGTAGCGCTAAAAACTGGGCGTCTATGACGCCCTACGGGTCATCAACGGCAGCAGAATTGTATTCCACCACAATCTGTAAGCACATGGCCCGGCATATCCCTTATTCTACCATTACCACCAAGACAGGGGACCAACCCTGGCTCAATGATGAGTGCAAAAGTGCATGCCAGGAGCAGCAACAGACTTACCTAACAATGTGGTGCCAACCTGGGGCAGCTGCAATGAAGGACTACATGCATGCTAAAAGTGGAAGCAGCATGCTATAGACAGAGCTAAGCGATCCCACAATCAATGGATGAGATAAAAGATCTGCAGTCCTGCCACATCCAGTCGTGAATGGTGATGGACAATTAAACAACTAACGGAAGGAGGAGGCTCCATCAATATCACATCCTCAATGATGACGGAGCTCAGCACACGAGTGCATAAGACAAGGCTGAAGCTTTTGCAACAATCCAGCCAGATGTGCCCAGTGGATGATGCATACCCGCAGCTTGCTGAGGACCCCACCATCACCGAAGACAGTCTTCAGCCAATTCGAAACCGCAAAGACTATATGCCCTGGCAAAATCCCGACTGTAGTGCTGAAGACTTGTGTTCCTGAACTAGCCAAGCTGTTCCAGTACATCTACAACACTGGCATCTACCCGACAATGTGGAAAGCTGCCCATTTATGTCCGCAAAAGGCAGGTTCCAGAAGTTGGCTCACCACCACCTTCTCAAGGGCAATTAGGGATGGGCAATAAATGCTGTCCTTGCCAGCAACGCCCACATCCCAGGAAGGAACGAAAAAAAAGAAGCACGCCATTCGTTCCAACTGGTTTATGCCGCCGTTTGTGCTCCACAGTAGCCTCCTCCCACTGATCCTCATCTAACTCCATCAGCATACCATTCTATTCCTTTCACCCTCGCGTGCTTATTTAATTTGCGAATAAGGTTTAATATGAATGATAGCAAAATACTGCAGATGTTGGAAATCCGAAATAACAACAGAAAATGCTGGAAGAACTCAGCAGGTCAGGCAACATCCGTGGAGAGAAATTTGAGTTGACGTTTCGGGTCGAACCCTTCTTCAAAACTGGAAAGAAAAGAAATGAGATCGAAGGCAGGGCTGCGATCAGACAAAAGAAGTGAAAGAAACAAAAGAGCTAGACAAGATGGTAATAGGCTGAGATTAGGTGTAAAGAGTACTGGCAGGGCAAGAGATAGCTGCCAGGTGTGAGAGAGAAACAAAAGGAAAGGGTGGGGGGGGGGGGAAAAGGAGTGGAAAAATTACCAGAAAAAATGTGTAATAGGGGCCGAGGTTATGATCTGAAATTGTTGAACTCGATATTGAGTCCGAAAGGCTGCAGAGTGCCGATTCGGAAGATGAGGTGCTGTTCCTCGAGTTTACGTTGAGCTTCCATGGAACAATACAAGAGGCCAAGGACGGTGAGGTCCGAGTGGGAATGGAGCGGTGAATTAAAATGACAGGCTACTGGAAGCTCGGGGTCACCCTTACGGACTGAATGGAGGTGTTCCGCAAAGCGGTCACCCAATCTGCGTTTGGTCTCCCCAATGTAGAGGAGACCGCATCGTGAGCAGCGAATACAGTACACTAGATTGTGAGAAGTACAAGTAAATCGCTGTTTTACCTGGAAGGGATGTTTGGGGCCCTGAACAGTGGGAAGGGGGGAGGTATAGGGGCAGGTGTTACATCTCCTCCGCTTGCATGGGAAGGTGCCGGGCGAGGGGGAAGGGCTGTTTGGGGTGATAGAGGAGTGGACTAGGGTGTCTCCGAGGGAGCGGTCCCTACGGAATGTTGAAAGGGGAGCGGAGGGGAAGATACGTTTGGTGGTGGGTTCACTTTGGAGGTAGTGGAAATGCCGGAGGATGATCCGTTGAATGTGGAGGCTGGTGGGGTGAAAGGTGAGGACAAGGGGAACCCTATCGTGGTTCTGGGAGGGAGGGGCAGGGGTGATGGCAGAAGTGCGGGAGATGGAACTAACACCGTCGAGGGCAGTGTCAATCACGGTAGAGGGGAATCCTCGGTTGCGCAAAAAGGAAGACATGTCTGAAGCACTGGTGTGGAACGTGGCATCGTCGGAGCAGATACGGCAGAGATGGAGAAACTGGGAGAATGGAATAGAGCCCTTACAGGAAGCGGGGTGGGAGGAAGTGTAGTCCAGGTAGCTGTGGGAGTCAGTGGGCTTGTAGTGAATATTGGTCGATAACCTATCCCCAGAGATGGAGCCGGAGAAGTTGAGGAAGGGAAAGGAAGAGTCAGAGATGGACCATGTGAAGGTGAGGGAAGGGTGGAAATTGGAGGCAAAGTGAATGAAATTGTCAAGTTCGGGGTGAGAGCAGGAAACGGCACCGATACAGTCATCAATGTATCGGAAAAAGAGGTGAGGGAGGGGACCCGAGTAGGACTGGAACAAAGATTGTTCCACATAGCCCACGAAAAGGCAGGCATAGCTAGGACCCATGCGCGTACCCATGGCAACACCTTTGATTTGGAGGAAATCAGTGGAGTTAAAGGAGAAGTTGTTCAATGTGAGAACAAGTTCAGCCAGGCAGAGGAGGATGGTGGTGGATGGGGACTGGTCGGGCCTCTGTTCAGGGAAGAAGCAGAGCGCCCTCAGGCCATCTGGGTGGGGGATGGAGGTGTAGAGTGATTGTACGTCCATGGTGAAAAGGAAGCGGTTGGGGCCAGGAAACTGGAAACTGTTAAAGTGGCAGAGGGCGTCCGAAGAGTCGCGGATGTAGGTGGGAAGAGACTGGACAAGGGGAGAAAAGATAGAGTCAAGGTAGGAAGAGATAAGTTCCATGGGGCAAGAACAGGCTGAAACGATGGGTCTACCAGGGCAGTCCTGTTTGTGGATCTTGGGAAGGAGGTAGAAGCGGGCTGAGTGTTGAGTAAAGAAATGAACGTTGAGTAAAGAAATAAAACGGCAACGAACTGACCACCCGCAACCTCCAGAAGGAATTCAGAATGACCAGTTGGTCAGTAACAAACAAATCCTGGGATACGTATTGCGCTGTGTCAAGAAAAATGCGTAACATGAGGATGAATGTGTGCGTGTATCAGTGCTAACAGCAGCGGAGAAGGCAAAGCAGGTAAGAGAAAGGAAGGCAGAGACGGTAAAAAGAAACATGAGATTACAATCAAAGATGGCAAGGCGTAATAAGCAGAGATGTGAAAATAGTCTGGCAGAAATGGCGCGGGAGAGATGGAGAAAAGATTGTTGGTTTTCTATTAAAGCATATTCTCATCTCCTCCCTGATGTCATGGCAGACAATGGCTACAAACTTGATATGTGATGATAAGTGCTCAACCTTCAATTTGCCATCCTGGAACTTAACATCCAGGGATATACAATATTTAGGAAGGATCGGCAAAAAGGTAGGGGAGTTGGGGTAGCATTGCTGGTAAAGGAGGGGATTAATGCAATGGAAAGGAAGGATATTAACTCGGATGAAACGGAATCTGTATGGGTAGAAATGAGAAATAGCAAGGGGAGGAAAACGTTAGTGGGTGTGATATATAGGCCTCCAAATAGTAATATGGAGGTGAGGGAAGGCATAAAAAGGGAAATTAGAGAAGCGTGCGATAAGAGCACAGCTGTCATCATGGGTGACTTTAATTTACCTATTGATTGGACTACCCAAATTAGTAAAAATTCTGAGGAGGAGGAATTCCTGGAATGTTTTCGGGACGGTTATCTGGACCAATATGTCGAGGAGCCGACTCGAGATCAGGCCATTTTAGACTGGGTATTATGCAATGAGAAGGGACCTATCAGCAATCTTCTTGTACGAGGCCCCTTGGGTCAGAGCGATCATAATATGATCGAGCTCTCAGTCGAGATGGAGTGTGAGGAAATTGAATCAGAGACTAAGGTCCAGAACTTAAATAAAGGGAATTACGAGGGTATGAGACGGGAATTGGGTAAGATTGATTGGGTGGTGTTTCTGGGGGGATTGACAGTGGATAGACAATGGCAAGCATTCAAAGATAGAATGGAAGAATTCCAGAACATGTTTATACCGGTTTGGCATAAAAATAAACCTAAAAAGGTGACTCAACCGTGGATAACGAGGGAAATTAGGGACAGCATAAAATAAAAAAAAAGGGCATATCAACTGGCAAAAAAAAGCACCAGACCGGAAGATTGGGGGCAGTACAGGATACAGCAAAAGAGGACAAAGGGATTAATCAGGAAGGGGAAAATAGAATACGAAAGTAAACTTGCAGCAAACATAAAGACAGACTGCAAAAGCTTTTATCGGTATATCAGGAGGAAAAGACTGGTAAAATCCCAAGTCGGTCCCTTGCAGTCCGATTCGGGAGAATATATAATGGAGAATAAGGAAATGACAGACCAATTAAACTCATACTTTGGTTCTGTATTCACAAAGGAGGACACAAATAACCTCCCAGGAATATCGGCAAACATAGGGACTAATGGGAGGGAGGAGCTGACAGAAATTAGTATCTCTAGGGATATGGTGTTGGGTAAGTTGAGGGGACTGAAGGCCGACAAATCCCCGGGGCCTGATAAACTACATCCTAGGGTACTTAAGGAGGTGGCCCTGGAGATAGCAGATGCTCTAAGGATCATCTTCCGGAACTCCATTGACTCGGGAACAGTACCCGTGGATTGGAGGGTAGCTAATGTTACCCCAATATTTAAAAAGGGGGGTAGAGAGAAAGCAGGGAATTATAGACCAGTAAGCCTTACATCGGTTGTGGGCAAAATGCTAGAGTCCATTATTAAGGATAAAATAGCGGAGCACTTGACAAATGGGGAAAGGATCGGACAGAGTCAACATGGATTTACAAAGGGTAAATCGTGTTTGACTAATCTGCTGGAATTTTTTGAGGAAGTAACTGGTAAAATAGATGGGGGAGAGCCAGTGGATGTGGTGTACCTTGACTTCCAGAAAGCCTTCGATAAGGTTCCACACAAAAGATTATCATGCAAAATTAAGGCTCATGGGATTGGGGGCAAAGTATGAACGTGGATAGAGAACTGGCTGGCGGATAGAAAACAGAGAGTTGGAATAAACGGCTCGTTTTCGGAGTGGCAGGCAGTGACCAGCGGGGTGCCGCAAGGATCTGTCCTGGGACCCCAGCTGTTCACAATATATATAAATGATCTGGATCAGGGAATTGGATGCAATATTTCCAAATTCGCTGACGACACTAAACTAGGAGGAGGGGTGGGCTCTGATGAGGATGTCAGGAGGCTACAGTGCGATTTGGACAGGTTGGGGGAATGGGCGGATACGTGGCAGATGCACTATAATGTGGATAAATGCGAGGTTATCCACTTTGGGGGTAAAAACAGGAGGGTAGATTATTATCTAAATGGCAATAGATTGGGAGATGGGGAAGTGCAGAGGGACCTGGGTGTTCTTGTGCACCAGTCACTGAAGGAGAGCATGCAGGTGCAACAGGCGATTAAGAAGGCAAATGGTATGTTGGCCTTCATATCAAGGGGGTTCGAGTATAGGAATAGGGATACCTTACTACAGCTGTACAAGGTGCTGGTGAGACCGCATCTGGAGTATTGTGTACAGTTTTGGTCGCCCCATCTGCGGAAGGATGTTCTTGCCATGGAAAGAGTGCAACGGCGATTCACCAGGCTGATACCTGGAATGGCGGGAATGACCTACGAAGAGAGATTAAATAGTTTGGGCTTGTACTCACTGGAGTTTAGAAGATTGAGAGGGGATCTCATCGAAACATATAAAATTATGGCAGGCCTGGACAGGCTGAATTCAGAGAGAATGTTTCCAATGGCCGGGGAGCACAGAACCAGGGGCCACAGTCTAAAAATAGCGGGCAAATCATTTAAAACAGAGATGAGGAAGAATTTCTTCACTCAAAGAGTGGTGAGCCTGTGGAATTCCCTGCCACAGAGGGCTGTGAAGGCTAATTCAATAAATATTTTCAAGAGAGAATTGGATATATTTCTGAAGGCTAAGGGGATTAAGGGTTACGGAGAAAAGGCGGGGACGGGGTACTGAACTGATAAGATCAGCTATGATCTCAGACGAAGATCAGCCATGATCTCATTGAATGGCGGAGCAGGCTCGAAGGGCCGAATGGCCTACTCCTGTTCCTATCTCTATGTATCTATGTATCTATGTATAAACATAAACTTAAATAATTTGCACAGTTGAATATTTCGTTCTTTTTAAAATGTGCAACTCACTTCAGTCCTCCATAGCTGCTGTAAGATGTTGAACTCTGTAGGACGCAGTTGATATGCCCCACACACTGACAATGATGCACATAAATGGTAAAGAGAGTCAAGAGCAGAATATGTACCTCGTCTTTTATGAACAAGTTTTCAAAGTATGGGATTTTGACACAATATTGCGAGATCACTAACGACCAACGTAAAAGCTACAACAAATAGCTGAATACGGATTTCTTTGTGGTGATGTTTATGTGTGTGCGTCGGGGAAGAAAGTAATTTGCTGCATTTGGATCCAGTGTTTTATATATTATGCATATTAATCGGGGATGTGGTTGAACATGAAAATTAGGCAGCGGTTACAGATAACTAGAAGAATATTCCGCAGTGAAAACAACAGTAGCAGTGAGAGAGTCGGAGTGAGAATGAGGGAGTATAACAGAGATTAGAGAGATATTATATAAGAACATAAGAAATAGGAGCAGGATTAGGCCATACGGCCACTCGAGCCTGCTCCACCATTCAATAAGATCATGGCCGATCTTCAATCTCAACTCCACTTTCCTGCCATATCCCCATATCCCTTAATTCCTCTGGAGTCAAATAAGCGCGAGAAAAAGACAGATAGCGATTGGAGAGTAACAGTGATCTAGAAGGTACATGAAACATTCGTCTTTGTGGGAGGAAATGCCACTTCATGCTAGTGCTCATATTTTGCTATAGTTCGCACTAACGGTGGATTTTAATTTAGGAAGCGAATGACACAGATAGACAGGGTGAGTTTAACATAAAGAGAGAAAGAGTAAAATAACAATGAGAAAAACAAAGAGACAGAGTAAGAATAAGAAAGCTCGGGTAACAATTAAGCACACGGGAGGGAAGTGTGCGTCTCACAGAAAAGGCTCCTACAGACTTTATAAAGTAAATCATTGTTATTTCCCATCCAGGTGTACGTGAGGTCGTTCAGTGAAGTAAATGGATCTACTCTAATTAAAGTTGGAAGCCCCCACCTTACAGGTTATGCAGTATTCCTGAATATAATTAAATAAATCAATAATAATAATGAAATACAATAATTAGATACACAGTTTTTTTTTGACCCGCTGGAGTCACAGACTCCGTCAGAGCTTAACGACAACAACCTCCTTGAACCTAAAGGGCACATTGGAGGTAACGCAGTTGCCGTTGGTTTGACAATACTAAATCCAATACTAAACACAATGCACAAAAATTGACTAAGGAATTTCCAGGAAGAACGCAGTGGAACTTGGGGAAATTTCTTTATCATGTCATTCAGCCTTGAAATCGCAACATGCGTTTCTTGACGAACGCACATCCTGTAAACCAGTGGCATGATGTTTCTCAAGCATTACTATGTTACAAGTATTGCAGTTGATTGTCCAAGCCCTGAAAAATTGCGAAGGTCAGTAATAAACATGGTCGAGGACCCAGAAGGAACTGTATTGTCGTGTCCCCAATATTCCATCAGCCTAAAACACGTTGAGGATTAATTCAACGCCATATCCATCCATTAAGCAGGCAGGATTAATTTTATCTCAGGCGACTAGCTCGTTGGGTGAGTATTATATTGCGCAGGTCCCAGGCATAGGCCGCTTGGGCTGAATTCAACTTCCAGTATCGGGTAAACGGGGAGCTGGAAAAAGGCCCACCAAATTAAATCTGCCTCCAAACCGCTGCATTTTGCTTGATGGGGATATCACTTGCGATACCGGAAGGGTTTGGAACGATAATACCGGTGTTTATAGTTTTACCGCCGCTGGCCAGAAGGGAAATAATTGTCTCACCAGTTAAAGGGAAACACCACATTCTGTGTCGCAGAAACAAGGACAGCAATGTCAGAAGAAGCCGTAGCATGGGGAGATGTTCATCAACTAGAGAGGTCCCCATAATTCAGATGTTTTTTAAAAGCTAGCAAATGCTTATTATAGATCCTGTTAGCTTTATGCGTTTTCTTTTGCAGATTATTGCAATGCCATTTACACTCAGCCTCTATTTTTCATAGGAGGAATGTCGTCGTATGCGTACCTGAAGAGGATCCTCTGTTTCACTTCATAGGGGATGCCTTTCAGGTAGTAGCCCGCCACGAGAATGACCGACTAGACAATTTCACTGAAAAATTAGCTGCGTGGCCTTATCTTCGGCCACATTATTGCCTACCCATCATGGCATCTTACTTGTACAAACACGAGGATAAAGGCACCGACTTTCAGGACGTTGCAACTGAGTCAGAGGGGTTTTCACCGGGCGAAGCACTGAGCACAAGTAACCGTGACGAGCTGGGAGTGAAAGTGAGGGAGATGGTGCTTCATCCACAGAAAATGGAGAAACGACCACCCTTTGTTGACGAGCCAAGGACCCAGAGTTCAGAGGTCATGTCTTCCATCGAATATCAATGTCATGTTCAGGCAGCCGAGACAGCTTTGATACATATGGTTGAGAAGATGGAGGAATGGGAAGAGAAAATTGCTTGTATCTCTAATAGATTGCAGAAAATTTGCTGCCACCTGCAGAACACCACGGAGACTGACAGGCCAGATATGTCTGGGACATCAAGACACTAGGAAAGCTTCTAAAGACATTGATAAATTCCAGATAACATTGCTGCCATAGATGCCTTTTACCGGGCACTTTCACAGAGCTTCAAGGACCTGGTTGGGACAATTCGGTCTGTGCTCACACCGACCACATCGTTGAGTATAGAAGATTGAGGGGTGATGTGATCGAGGTGCTTAAAATGTTAAAAGGATTCGATAGAATAGATACAGAGAAATGTTTTCCACTGGTGGGGAAATACTAAACAAAGTGGCGTAATCTTAAAATAAGAATCAAGCCATTGTTGATGGGAATCAGGAAGCGCTTCTCACACAAGGAGCAGTATAAATCTGGAACTCTCTCCCACAAAATGATATGGATGCTGAGGACAAACGGAGCTTGCAAGAGTGAGACCGATATATTTCTGTAATATCGGGGTATCAAGGGAAATGGCGTAAAGGCGGTAAATGGTGCAGCGTAGCCATGCCCTAATTGATTGGTGAGCAGGTTCAAAGGATTGAATGGCCCACACCTGTTCCTAACAGAAGCTCCTCCGAGCCTTTGCCCAGTATCATTGGCTGCAAGGAGTGGATGCAGAAGTCACTGCCTCTTTGGAGAGTTACATGGAGCCTGCTGCTTTGTGAACTCTCCAATGCTTTCAGACGGGGAACGTAGATCTTGCATCACTTACCATTATAAGAGATAGCCTGACAGATGTGCATCCCTTGGCATAGCTGCTACCAAGAGACAAGAGCTTTAAAGCTACAGGGGACCATCCCAACCACTCCTCTGTCTCTACCATATCACACTCAGGAAGCACCTCGTGAAGTTGTATATTGGGAACACACGCAAGTAAGTTAGCTGGCAAAAAGGGTAGTTGTAGTGTTCAAACGTTTTTGATGATAGGGTGATTTTTGGAGCATATGTTCTTCTCTGAAATAAAGTCTGGTCGTTCATATCAAGTTCTGCATACATTTCTTGAGTATTCGTTTTCTTTTGGGGGCTTTGAATGAAGAAATCTGGTAGAAGGCTTAATCAGTGAGGGACATGGTGAGGGCGCGGTGGCGTGCGGGGTGCGCGGTTGAGGGGACAGGCAGGAGTCGAGTGCCGTTTGCGTGAATTAACATTTCCTTTTTGAATGTATGGGGCTATCAGTTGGACCCTTCTTTCTCCAGATGGTGGTTGTTTTGTCCCATGACCATTATCTGGCAGCTTCACATGCCCTCCTCGCCCGAAGGGACTGCTTCGTTGTGTGGAATGTATGTACATGGGCGGCAGGGCATGTGCCCTCTGACTCGTTATCTGAGACCAATATTCATGTACGAGCCTTGCCAACGACTCTGGTTAGTTCGGCAGGCTTGTCTGTGAAGTGTCTTATTGAGTTTTTGACGTCAGAGGCGCGGTATAAATTCCTATTGTTGTTTTCCGTTGTGCTATTGATCCTGAGTCTTGAAATCACTCCGTAACCATAGCAAAAGGCAGGAACTCTGGTCACTTTTCATTTCCGTAAACTTTAACTTGAAAAGCCGTAAGGAAAATACACTTCCGCATCAAACGGAACCTTCCCGATATATCTATCTCATCAACCATTTGACCAATTGGTTGATTCAGTAAATAGGAGTCTACGCACCATACATTTTAACCTGACAAAATAGACGGGGAGCTCATTTTAACTTTGGTGCGAGAGTGTAAAATGGGCGAAATGGGATCTACACCCGTTGTACACCTCTTCCGATTCCCGTTTCTACTTAGAAAGGAACGCAACCCAAGAGAGTTGTATAACCGGTGGCCAACCCGAAATTGCCCATTTTACACTATCGACAAAAGACACAATTACCCCACGGTTTTTTTAAACAGATATTTTCTTATTGTCACCAAGAATGCTATCAATTGGTGTGACGTAGGGTGTAACTTATTAATCACATCGCCCGGCTGGTAATAGTAACTATAAATGCAGGTTTCAAGTTGTACTTATCCATCACTAATCAATATTCTACCGTCTTCAGGGAAATGCAATGAAATTAAACTTTTCCACAATGCGGCTAAAGAAAATGTTACGATATCGGGGGAATGGTTTTATTTCCATGATAGGTGGATTATACAGCATGGGATTTAATGTAGCTTCAACCAGAAATAAATCCATTTTACTGAAAGGAGGCGGTAGATTGAAAAGTCAAAAACGCGTTAAAATGACAGCTGTATTTACGGAATCAACATTGGAACCGATGGGATTCTCTGCCTCGAGGGACACAGCCGGTTATCTACCCAGAACTGGCGATTCAGTTAACAAGTCAGCAGCTTTACTTTTCTCGCTGACGTTTTACTCCGCCCGATAAAGCGTATGATTTGCAGCTGAGAAGGGATGGAAAATTGAAAATAATAATCAGATCTATCTGTCTATAATGCGTTTAGTTGTCAGCAGTTTTCATACAATATGGGACGTGTCTAGTTGCTGCTCCATTTGACTTGCTTCTCCCCTATGCTCCTGACGCAACAGTGTCTCTTGCTTGTATAATGCTGGCTTTTAACTTCACTTTGACATATTAAAATGCGCGCGTGTTGGAAAAAGGAACCGATGGGAATAATAATGGACACACTTAAGAAGTTACTACACATCGGGAACCGTAGTTTTTAAAGATCCCATAGATTCGGGGTTTTATGTTAAAAGATAACCGACTTGCCAATTGGCCTCTTAGTAATTTTTTTAAAGCCTTGGCATTCTGACAGTAGGTCGGTATCTGCACGTGCGCTATTGTGAATAGGGGTTGGTATTCCTGAACACAGCCCGGTATGGGCCGACGAGTTTTGCATGCCCCTGCCAGTTGACTTCGCTCTTAAGCAAGTTATGCTGTTAAATTGATGCCCATGATATAAAAAAGGCACTATTAAGTCTTCCTTTTTAGAAAGTCTGAAAAGGCTCGTGAAAGCGCCTCGCCCGTTCCCACATTGGGTATGGGGGCCTTGGGGATATACACTGAGTATGGGGACATTGAACATACACATTGGTAGGGGGACCTTGGAGATACAAGCAATTTATGTATTACGTTCAGCCTATAGTGTTCACTGTTACAGTAAGTTCCTGAACAAATGTCCATTTGTGTGATGCCCTAAATTATGCTGAATTTGAAATAAATGCTAACACTTTTGCTAGTGAGACTTTGTCACCTGCTACATGTGTTTCAATGTGTATGAGGGATGTAAGTGCTGATGAATGTAAGAAGCTACCATCCCTCCCCTCAGTCAGCATTAAGCATTCAATGATCAGGCAACGCACAGTTAGATTGGGGCAACCATATATCTGTAGCTCAGAAGGAGGTCCAGGTTCCAGGCGTAGGAGCACACATTACATTAAATATTCACTGATCCTCTAACTGGAACAGGCAACATTCATACAAGGAACTGGAGCTTCGGATTCACAAGAATCAAATAATACCAAACGGCGGAAAAACCATTTGTTACAATGTCGTGTTGTAATGTAGGAAAACCAGAGCCCTGGTAACAATTTTAAGCTTTGAGATTTATACTCAGTTTTTAATTCTGAGCTGGCAGTGACCAGCTTGTTGCTTGTAGCCATTCCTGCAGAACGTTGTGTACCTCACAGCTTGCTCGCCCTCTAATCTTGGATCTGCTGTTGTATTTGCAACTGTCGCAGTATAACTGTGTTGGTTATGTTTTGAAATGATCCATCTCCTCCCCCACACCCCGGGACATTGGCAAGGGAGGAAATAGCGGAGGCTCTGACCGTCAGTTTCCAATCGTCTCTGGCGACAGGCGTGGTGCCAGTGAACTGGAGCAATGCTAACGTTACATCGTTGTTTAAACAGGGAGAAAGAGATGGACCGCGTAATTACAGGCCAGTCAGCCTAACCTGGGTGGTGGGAAAATTATTGGGAAAAAATTCAGAGGGAAAATATAAATTCAGAAAGGCACGCATTAATCAAGGACAGTCAGCACAGATTTGTTAAGGGAAGGTCGTTTCTGAATCACTTGATTAAATATTTTGAGGAGGTAATGAGGAATGTCGATGAGGGTAGTGCATTTGATTTAGTCCATATGGATTTTAGCAAGGTATTTGAGAAGGTCTCAATTGGCAGGTTGGTCAGAAAAGTAAAAGCCCATGGGATCCAAGGGAAAGTAGCAAGTTGGATCCAAAATTGCCTCAGTGGCAGGGAGCAAAGTGTAATGGTCGACAGGTGTTTTTGTGACTTGAAGGCTGTTTCTAGTGGGGTTCCGCAGGGCTCTCTACTAGGTCGCTTGCTTTTTGTGGTATATATCAATAATTTAGACTTCAAAGTAGGGTGCATGATTAAGAAGTTTGCAGCTGATACAAAAATTGACTGTGTGGTTGAGATTGAGTAAAATAGCTATAGACTGCATGATGATATCAATGGATTGGTCAGGTAGTCTGAAAATTGGCTAAAGGAATTTATTCTGGAGAAGTGTGAGGCAGTGCATTTGAGGAGGTCTAACAAGGCAAGGCAATACACAATAAATGGTAGGACACTGAGAAGTGTAGAGGCACAGAGGAACATTGGTGCGCATGTCCAGCGATCCTAGTCATAGCAGGACGGGTAGATAAAGCGGTTACAAAGGCATACGGGATAGTTTCCTTTATTAGCCGAGGCATAGAATATATGGGTAGGGAGATTATGCTAGAAATGTATAAAACACTAGTTAGGCCTCAGCTAGAGTAGTGCATACAGTTCTGGTCACCACATTACAAGAAAGCTGCGATTGCACTAAAGAAGTTAAAACGGAGATTTACGAGGATGCTGCCAGGACTGGAGAATTTTAGCTATGCTGGGTAGGCTGCGATTGTTTTCTTTGGAACAGAGGAGGCTGAGGAAGATTTAATTGTGGTGCATAAAATTATGAGGGGCCTAGATAGAGCAGATAGGAAGCACCTATTTCCCTTATCACAGAGGTCAATAAGCAGGGGGCATAGATTTAAAGTAATTGGTAGAAGCAATAGAGGGCAGTTGAGGAGAACTTTGTTCACCAGAGGGTGGTGGGGGTCGGGAACTCACTGCTTGAAAAGCTGGTAGAGACAGAAACCCGCATCACATTCAAAAAATGCTTGGCTACTTACTTGAAGTGCCATAACCTTCCAGGGTACGGACGAAGAGCTAGAACCTGGGATTAGTCTGGATAGCTCTTCTTCAGCCGGCGCAGGCACGATAGGCCGAATGGCCTCCTACTGTGCCGTAAATTTCTAAGTTTCCAAGATTTTATTAGAGGTAGAATTAAGTGATGGAACATCGGGCGTATATTAAGCTCTAACTTCCTGGTTCTGCCGAAGGAGGGATTCCAGACTGTAATGCTGGGTGCTGAAGGCACAAACAGCCTGTGGGTTTAGGTCCAGGTACGGTGGTCTGAGGGTTCGCAGCCAGGCCGGCTGCTGTGGCTGTTGTAGCTGGGCGTCTGGCTGGTCGCTTGGCTGGTCGTTTGGCTGGTCGTTTCACTGCTCAAGTGTCGACATTTTAAAATTTAGCCAATAAAATTGATATACCTATCAATTCATCCAATGAAAAGCGACGAGTTAAGAAAGTAACTATAGGTTTTTATTGGCTAAATAACAGAGCCCACCCTCGTGGGTGATCGGATACAACAAGGAGGGATGCCAGCCAGTCGACTACCTTTATACCTGGGCAGGTAGGTGGAGTCATGGGCGGAGTCAGCAGTGGTCAGCCCAGGTATAGCAGCGTGACAAGAGGCGACCTCGTATAGTGATACAACAGTGTGAACAGTGATAACCATAGAGTAACGATATAACAGTGATAACTATAGTGTAACGATAGTGAACGATAAAAGTGGTTTACCACAGATGGATACTGGAGATTAAACTGAGTCGGGGGAAATCCTGGACATGTGAAGGTATGAGAGGCTTCTAGATACATAAGAACGTCCACAGTAGAAAAAAGAGCTCACGTCTGTCACTCAGCTCCTCCCATTAAAGAGGTAGCATCACTAAAATGTTATGGTGTGATTGCTCCCAAATGGGTGATTAGAAATTCCACAGACCCACTACATAAATTAGCATAGGACCCTTTAATGTATTTCTTTATTTCATTGGTCTACCGTCAACATTTGGTAATTTAATGTTATATAGCTGATGGCTGCTACCTGCTTCTAAATGCATTGCCCTACATTTTTCCACGTTAAAATCCATCTGCTACATATTAGTCCATCTGTGTAACTCTCCCGATCTGAAGAGAATCGACTTCCTTTCTGCTTGTTATCTGTCCACATATTGGCTTCGAATGTAATTACCGCACCTGATGGAAACCAGACAGGGGGTTCCAAAATTGGATTGGGGCACTTACCCACTCTATCCTGCTGCAATTTAACTGAATAAAATTCTGGTCACAATGCGGCAAGGATGTACGTCCCAAGCCCGCGGGGACATTTTAAATTTGCAGTTCGGGCTCCGATGATGTCATGAGGGGCCGATCTACTATTTTAACCCGAGGGCTGAACTGGAGAGCAGTGATGGCTTCCCTGCCAGGCCAAACCTGCCGGGAGCTGGATCGAGGCCCAGAAGAGGTACAGAAGGGTAAGCTTCTTTAAAAATGTTTACATTTCCTTGTAAGCCAGTGGGTGCAGGAGTGCTCCTCCAGGCCCCAGAAAGGAACAAGGGCCTCTCTAACAACTACTTTGCCATCCCATTCTAATCAGCATGCCCCTCCTCAGAATCATACTTCACTGCTGGGCACCCTTACCACGGGTCCACGGCAGCAGCATCCTACTTCACGAATACCTGCTCCCACCCGCCAGCATGGTCTTTCTTGATTGCCACTTTCAGGCCTGAATATGGAAATGAGACCCGGGAGCTAGTATCTCTCTGGTCCTCAGCATGCACGTTTGTAGCTTACAGCAGCTCTGGCAGGCTCCATGGAAAACGATGTAAAATCAAGGACTATGGAGAACTGGTATTGGAAGGCAGCCAAAAAGTGCAAAAGCGAATTGGCCACCAGTTTTACACTACGCCTATTTTTCGCTAGCTCCAATTTTGCTCTATTACCGAAGACCAATTTCACCCCCCTCCATAGCATTCATGAATATTGTGAACAGTAGCGCTTAAAAATTGAAAATAATTTGAAAATTATTACTGTTTTCCCATTGATTACTACTCTACATCTTGTTGATTATTCAAATCCCGGTCAATGCAACCCATGTTTTCACATATGCCTAGCAAATTAGATTGCTCGACGGGATTCACATGAGGACATTTGTTGAATGCCGTTTAAAAATTCAAGTTACTGTGGATCTTCTTCCGCATAGTCCAAAGCAGAAAAGGTAGGTGTTTAGGGCCTATATAATCACAGAATCACAGAAATCGCAGAAACCCCACAGTGCAGATAGAGGCCATTTCGGCCCATCGAGCCTGCACCGACACATATCCCACCCGATCCCAGTAACCCCTACACCAACACATATCCCACCCTATCCTGTAACCCCACGTATTTAATCCCCCTAACACTAAGGGTCAATTTATCATAGCCAATCAACCTAACCTGCACATCTTTGGACTGTGGGAGGAAACCGGAGCACCCGGAGGAAACCCACGCAAACACGGGGAGAATATGCAAACTCCACACAGACAGTCGCCCGAGGCCGGATTCGAACCCGGGTCCCTGGCGCTGTGAGGCAACAGTGCTAACCACTATGCCACCGTTAAGAGGGCACTATTAGCAAAAATATATTACCCCGGAATCTGTAATCTCATGGCCCGACATGTCCCTCACTCTGCCATTACCATCAAGCCAGGGAACCAAGCCTTGTTCAATGAGGATTGCCGAAGTGTGTGCCAGGAGCAGCATCAGCCATACCTATAAATGAGGTGCCAACCTGGGAATCTGCAACACAGCACTACCTGCATGCTAAACAGTAGAAACAACATGCTATAGACAGAGCTAAGTGATCCCACTATCAACAGATCAGATCATAGTTCTGCAGCCCTGCCACATCCAGTTTTGAATGGTGGTTGACAATTAAACAACAAACAGGAGGGGAAGGTTCCATAAATATCCCACCGTCAATGATGACAGAACTCAGCACACGACAGCAAAAGACAAGGCTGAAGCGTTTGCAATCATCTTCAGCCTGAAGTGCCGAGTGGATGATCCACCTTGGCCTCCTCCTGAGGCCTCCACCATCAAAGAAGCCAGACTTCACCCACATTGATTCACTCCACATGCTATCAAGAAACGTCTGAGCGCACTGGACAGAGCAACGGCTATAGGCCCTGACAAAATCCCAACCGTGGTGCTGAAGACTTGTGTTCCAGGACTATCCATGCCGCTAGTCAAGCTGTTCCAATACAGCTAAAACAATTGCATCTACCCGACAAAGTGAAAAATTGCCCAGGTATGTCCTGTCCACAAAAAGCAGGACAAATACAATCCAGCTAATTACCGCCCATCAATCTACTCTCAATCATCTGCAAAGTGATAGAAGGTGTCGTTGCCAGTGCTATCAAGTAGCAGTTACTCACCAATAGCCTGCTCACCGAAGTTCAATGTGGGTTCTGCCAGGACCACTCGCATCTAGACCTCATTTCAGCCTTGGGCAAAAAAGCAGAACTCAGATGTCGGTAAGAGTGACTGCCATTGTCATCAAGGCAGCATTGGAACGAGTGTGGCATCAGGGAGCCCTAGTGAAATCGAACTCAATGGGAATCAGGGGGGCACTCGCCCCACTGCTAGAGACACATCTAGCATAAAGGAAGATGGCTGTAGTTTTTGGAGGCCAATCATCTCAGCCATAGGGTAATGCTGCATGAGTTCCTCAGGGTTGAGTCCTAGGCTCAACCACCTTCAGCTGCTTCAACAGTGATATTTCCTGCAAAATCCTAAGGCCAGAACTGTGACTATTCGCTGATGATTGCACAGTACTTTGTTCCGTTCGTAACTCATCAGATAACGAAGCAGTCTGTGCCCGCATGGAACAAGACCTGGGCAACATTCAGGTTTCAGCTGCTGAGTGGCAATTAACATAAGCACCACACAAGTGCCAGGCAATGGCATTCTCCAAGATGAGAAATTCCAACAACCGCCCCAACACCTTCAACAGCATTACCATCGTCGAATCTCTAACTATCAACATCCAGGGGGTCACCCTTGACCAGAAATTTAATTGGAGTAGCCACATACTTTTTTTTATTCGTTCATGGGATGTGGGCGTCGCTGGCAAGGCCAGCATTTATTGCCCATCACTAGTTGCCATTGAGAAGGTGGTGGTGAGCTGCCTTTTTGAACTGCTGCAGACCGTGTGGCGAAGGTACTCTCACAGTGCTATTAGGGAGGGAGTTCCAGGATTTTGACCCAGCGATGAGGAAGGAACGGAGATACACTTCCAAATGAGGATGGTGTGTGACTTGGAGTGGAACTTGGAGGTGGTGGTATTCTCATGCGCCTGCTGCCCTTGTCGTTTTAGGTGGTAGAGGCCGCGGGTTTGGGAGATGTTGCCGAAGAAGCCTTGGCGAGTTGCTCCAGTGCATCTTGTAGATGGTACACACTGCAGCCATGGTATACTGGTGATGGAGGGAGTGAATGTTAACGCCTGTGAATGGGGCCCCAATCAAGCCAGCTGCTTTGGCTTGGTGTCGAGCTTCTTGAATGTTGTTGGAGCTGCACTTATCCAGGCAAATGGACACTATTCCATCACAACCTTGACTTGTGTCTAATAGATGGTGGAAAGGCTTTGGGGAGTCAGGGGGTGAGGCATTCGCCACAGAATACCAACCTCTGACCGGCTCTTGTTACCAAAGTATTTATGTGGCTGGTCCAGTTAACATTCTGGTCAATGGTGGCTCCCAGGATCTTGAAGGTGGGGGATTCGGAGATGGTAATGTCGTTCAAAGTCAAGTGGCGGTGGGTGGACGCTCGCTTTTTGAGACAATAATTGCCTGGCACTTGTGTTACACGAATGTTACCACTTATCAGCCCAAGCCTGAATGTCGTACAGGTCTTGCTGCTTTCGAGAATAGACTGCTCATTGTCTGAGGAGTTGCGAAATGACACTGAACATAGAAGAAGGAAAAGATAGGAGCAGGAGTAGGCCATTCGGCCCCTCGAGCCTGCTCCGCCATTCAATGCGATCATGGCTGATCATCCATATTCAGTACCCGGTCCCTGCTTTCTCCCAATACCCCATGATCCCTTTAGCCTTAAGAAATATATCCAACTCCTTCTTGAATATATTTAATATACTGGCCTCTACTGAATTCCGTGGTAGAGAATTCCACAGGTTCACCACTCTCTGGGTGAAGAAATTCCTCCTCATTTCTGTCCTAAATGCCCTACCCCTTATCCTTAGACTGTGTCCCCTGGTTCTCGACTCCCCGACCATCGGGAACATTCTTCCTGCATCTAGTCTGTCCTGTCCTGTCAGAATTTTATAAGTTTCAATGAGATCCCCTCTCATTCTTCAAAGCTCAAGCGAGTACAAGCACAATCGACCCAATCTCTCCTCATACGTCATTCCTGCCATCCCAGGTATCAGCCTGGTGAACCTTCGCTGAACTCCTTCCATGGCATGAACATCCTTCCTCAGATAAGGCGACCAAAACTGCACACAATACTCAAGATATGGTCTCACCAAGGCCCTGTACAACTGCAGCAAGACATCCGTGTTCCTGTACTCAAACCCTCTTGCTATGAAGGCCAACATGCCATTTGCCTTCTTAACTGCCTGCTGCACCTGCATGCTTACCTTCAGCGACTGGTGCACAAGGACACCCAGGTCTCATTGCACTTCCCCTTCTCCCAATCTATTGCCATTCAGATAATAATCTGCCTTCCTGTTTTTGCCACCAAAGTGGATAACCTCGCATTTATCCACGTTATATTGCATCTGCCATGCTTTTGCCCAATTACCCAACCTGTCCAAATCATCCTGGAGTTTTTCGGCATCCTCCTCACAGCACACACGCCCACCCAGCTTTGTATAATCTGCAAATTTGGAGATATTACATCTACTTCCTTTGTCGAGATCATTAATATATATTGTGAATAGCTGGGGCCCAAGGACCGATCCTTGCGGTATCCCACTAGTCACTGCCTGCCACTCGGAAAAAGACCCATTTTTTGCAACTCTTTGCTTTCTGTCTGCCAACCAGTTCCCTATCCAAGTCAATACCTTGCCCACAATCTCATGTGCCTTAACTTTACACGCTAATCTCTTATGTGGGACCTTATCAAAAGCCTTCTGAAAGTCCAAATACACCACATCCACTGGTTCTCCCTTATCTATTTTACCAGTTACATCCTCAAAAAATTCCAGTAGATTAGTCAAGCACGATTTACCTTTTGTAAATCCATGTTGACTTTGTCCGATCCTGTCACTGTTTTCCAAGTGCTCTGCTATTACATCTTTTATAATGGACTCTAGCATTTTCCCCACTACCGATGTCAGGCTTACCGGTCTGTAATTCCCCGCTTTCTCTCTACCACCTTTTTTGAATAGTGGGGTAACATTAGCTACCCTCCAATCCATGGGTACTGTTCCAGATTCCATCAAATGCTGGAAGATGATCAACAAATCATCAACTATTTCTAGGGCCACTTCCTTAAGTACCCTAGGATGTCGTTTATCAGGCCCTGGGGATTTATCGGCCTTCAATCCCATCAATTTCCCTAACACCATTTCCCTACAAATACTGATTTCTTTCAGTTCCTCCCTTTCATCAGTCCCTATGTTCCCGGACATCTCTGGGAGGTTATTTGTGTCCTCCTTTGTGAAAACAGCTCCAAAAAATGTATTTAATTGGTGTACCATTTCTTTGTTCCCCATTATAAATTCCCCTGATTCTGACTGCAAGGGACCTACGCTTGACTTCACCAATCTTTTTCTCTTCACATATCTATAAAAGCTTTTAAACTCAGTTTTTATGTTCCCTGAAAGCTTACTCTCATATTCTATTTTCCCTTTCTTAATTAATCCCTTTGTCCTCCTTTGTTGAATCCCAAACTACTCCCAATCCTCAGGTTTATTGTTTTTTCTGGCCAATTTACATGTCCTCTCCTTGGATCTTATGCTATCCTAAATTCCCTTGTTAGCCACGGTTGATTCGGCTTTTTTGTTTTATTTTTATCCCAAACTGTGATGAACACTGTGCAGTCATTAGCAAGCAACCCCATTTCTGCCCTCATGTGGTCATTGATGAAGCAGCTGAAGATTGTTGGGCTTATGACACTGCCCCGAGGAACTCCTGAAGCGATGTCCTTGGGCTGTGATGATTGACCTCTAACCATCTTCCTTTGTGCTAGGTATGACTCCAGCCAATGGAGATTTTCCCCCCTAATTCCCATTGAATTCAGTTTTACTAGCGCTCCTTGATGCCACACATGGTCAATTGCTGCCTTGATGTCAAGGGCAGTAACTCTAACCTCACCTCTGGAATTGAGCTCATTTGTCCATGTTCAGACCAAGGCTGCAATGAGGACTGGAGATGAATGGTCCTAACGGAAACCAAACTGGGCTTCAGTGAGCAGGTTATTGGTGAGTTAGTGCTGCTTTATAGCACTGTCGATGACACCGTCCATCACATTGCCGATGAGTGTGAGTAGACTGATGGGGCGGTAATTGGACAGATTGGATTTGTCCTGCTTCTTGAGGGCAGGACATACCTGTTGGAAAAGAGGCCTGTATGACAGCTGTACTGGAACAGCTTTGCTAGAGGCACGGCTAGTTCTGGAGCACAAGTCTTCAGCACAACAGCCGGGATGATGTCGGAGCCCATAGCCTTTTCTGTATCCAGTGCGCTCAGCCGTTCCTTGATATCACATGGAATGAATTGAATTGGCTGAAGACTGGTTTCTGTGGTGGCGGGGACCTCAGGAGGAGGCCGAGGTGCATGATCCACTCGGCACTTCAGGCCAAAGATGGTTGCAAATTCCTCTGCTACATCTTTTGCACTTATGTGCTGGGCTCCAACATCATTGAGGTTGGGGATATTCATGGAGCCTCTTCCTCTGGTTAGTTGTTTAATGGTCCACCACCATTCACGACTGGATGTGGCAGAACTGCAGTGCTTTGATCCGATCCGTTGATTGTGGGCTCGGTTAGCTCTGTTTATAGCATGCTGCTTCTGCTTTTTAGCATGCATGTAGTCCAGTGTTGCAGCTTCCCCAGGTTGGCACCTCATTTTTAGGTACGCCTGGTGCGGCTCCTGGCATGCTCTTCTACAATCCTTATTGAACCAGTGTTGGTCCCCTGGCTTGATGGTAATGGTAGGGTGAGGGATGTGCCGGGCCAAGAGGTTACAGATTGTGGTGCAATACAATTCAGCTGCTGTTGTGGCCCACAGCACCTCATGGATGCCCAGTTTTGAGCTGCTACATCTGTTCTGAATCTATCCCCATTTAGCATGGTGATAGAGCCACACAACACGATGGAGGGTGGCCTCAGTGTGAAGACGGGACATCATCTCCACAATAACTGTGCGGTGTTCACTGCTCCCAATGCAGTCATGGACAGATGCATCTGCGACAGGTAGATTGGTGAGGGCGAGGTCAAATAGGTTGTTCCTTTGCGTTGGTTCTCTCACCACCTGCTGCAGGCCCAGTCTGGCAGTTATGTCCTTCAGGACTCCACTAGCTCGGCCAGTAGTGGTGATACTGAGCCACAATTGGTGATGGACATCGAAGCCCCCCATCCAGAGTAAATTTTGTGCCCTTGCTACTCTCAGTGCTTCTTCCAAGTGATGTTCAAGATGGAGGAGGACTGTATACCACTGTACCTCCACCCCTGCTGGGTCTGTCCCGCCGGTGGGAATGGATGGTGATGGAGGAGTTTGGGACATTGGCTGAAAGGTATGTTTCTGTGAGTATGACTATGTCAGGCTGTTGCTTGACTAGCCTGTGTGAATGCTCTCCTAATATTGGCACAAGTCCCCAGATGTTGGTGAGGAGGACATTGCAGGTTCGACTGGTCTGGGTGTGCCAATGTCATGTCCGTAGCCATTGCTGAGGGCGATGTCGGGTGGTCCGTCCGCTTTTATTCTTATTGTTTTTTGTAGTGTTTTTTTACAACTGAGTGGCTTGCTAGGCCATTTCAGAGGGAAGTTAAGAGTCAACCACATTGCTGTGTGTCTGGCGACACATATAGGCCAGACCAGGTAAGGATTGACAGATTTCCTTCTCTAACGGACAATATTGAACAAGATGGGTTTTTACTGTGGCTGCATGAGCAGGCCAGAAGCTATGTATTCTGTTGAGATCTACTCACCTCCTGACTCCTCAAATCCTTTCCACCATCTACAAGGCACAAGTCAGGAGTGCGATGGATTACTCTCCACTTGCCTGCATGAGTGCAGCTCCAACAATACTCAAGAAGCTCAGCACCATCCACGACTAAGCAACCCACTAGATTGCCCCCCCATCCACAACCTTAAACATTCACTCCCTCCACTACCAGCGCAGTGTGCCTGCAATGTGTACTATCTACAAGATGCACTGCAGCAACTCGCCAAGGCTTCTTCAACAGCACCTCCAAAACCTGCACTCTCTACCATCTAGAAGTACAAGGGCAGCTGGTGCATGGGAACACCACCTCCAATTTCTCCTCCAAGTCACACACCATCCTGACTTGGAAATATGTTGCCGCTTGTTCATCGTCGCTGTGTCAAAAAATTCTGAAACTCCCTCCCTAACAGCGCTGTGGGAGTACCTTCACCACACGTCCTACAGCGGTTCTAAAAGACGGCTCACCACCGCCTTTTCAAGGGCAATTGGGAATGAGCAAGAAATGCTGGCCATGCCAAGGACGCACACATCTCGTGAATGAATAACAAATAAAAATACAGAAGTGCATTTTAACCAATTAAATGTTTTTTGAAATGCAGTCACTGTTATACTATAGGAGTACCATGTGTGTGCAGGATAAACACCAGCTGGCTGAACTGAGCGGCCTGTTTCAACGTCGTAATATTAAATAAATCTATGTAATTTGAATCTTAATAAGACGAAAAGAAATAGGAGCAAGTGTAGGTCATTGAGCCTGCTCTGCCATTCAATAAGATCATGGCTGATCTTCTACCTCAGCTCAACTTTCCCACCCTATCCCCATATCCTTTGGCCACCCCTTCATCTCTTTAGCGCCCAAAGCATTCGACAAAAATTGCCTCCCTTGCTCTTATGCGCCAACCCCTTTGCAATAAAATACAGCAAAACATTTGCCTTGCTAATTGCTTGCTGTACCTGCATGTTAACTTTCTGTGATTCCTGTACATGGAAACACAATTCCCTCTGCATACCAACATTTGATTGTCTCTCACTTTTTAAAAATTATTCCGCTTTTCTATTCTTTCTAACCAAGTGGATAATTTCACATTTCCCCACATTATATTCCATCTGCCACCTTCTGCCCATTCACGTTACCTGCCTATATGCCTGTGCAGCCACTTTGCATCCTCCACACAGATTAATTTCCCACCTAGCTTTGTATCGTCAGCACACTTGGATATATGACACTCGGTCCCCTCATCTAAGGCACTGACAGAAATTGTAGATAGTTGAGGCACAAATAATATTACGATTTTCTAAATGCCCTGTTAGTACGTCCCTAACAATATATTCTAGCATTTCCCTACTACTGATGCCAGGCTACCTGGATTATAGTTCCCTGTTTTCTTTCTCCCTCCTTTCTTGAATAACGGGGCTAGAATTGCGACTTTCTGGTCCACGGGCACTGTTCTACAATCCAGGGAATTCTGAAGATTAAAACCAATGTAATGAATGCTCATTACATTTAAAGTCTAAGAACACGGTTATTATTTCAATGTATTGTGATAGTCACTTAAGTTCATTTCGCAGACGCTCAGTTAATTTAATGTTATTTTTAGAATGTTATATATTGTCAAAATATTTGGGTCATTTTGTCCAATAGTTATAAAAAAGATATGCTCCAAGAATCTGAAGGATTTATTATGGAAATACAGTATACTATACATTTTGCAAAGTGTAGATGAGCAGAGAGAATTTGGTGTCCATATAAACAAATCCTTACAGGTGGCAGGGCAACTTGATAAGGAGATTAGAACACCATATGGTTTATTTGAGTTTATAAATAGAGGAATAGAATATAAAAGCAAAGAGACCAAGCTCTAAATGTAATAAGCACTGGTTAGGCCTCAGCTGGAGTATTGTGGGCAAATCTTGGCACCACACTTCAGGAAAGCTATAAAGGCCTGAGAAAGAGTACAGAGGAGGTTTACCAGGATGTTACCAGGGATGAGGGACTTCAGTTATGAGGATAGTTTGGAAAAGTTAGGACTGTTCACCTTGGAACAGAGACGGTTAAGAGGTGACCTAATAAAGGTTTTCAAGATGATGAATGGTTTTGATAGAATAAATAGGGAAAAATATTCCCTCTGGCGACTGATTAAATAACTAGAGGTCATACATTCAAAATAATGTTGAAAAAGCTCTAGTGGGGAGATGAGGAGAATGTTTTTCAGTCAGAGAGTTGACGGGATATGAAAGCTTCTACCTGAAATGTGAAGGAAGCTGATACAATGCATAATTTTTAAAGGGGATTGAACAGGCATTTGAGGATGAGGAACTTACAGGGTTGCAGAGAAGAAGTGGGATTCTGGGACTAAGCACGACTGCTCTTTCAAAGAGCCAGCACAGTCACGATGGGCCGAAGGGCCTCCTTCTGTGCTGTCAGTTTCTAGGATTGCATGATTATTTTATGTAATCAAAGTAAAAAGTGCTGGGAAACATTCTGCAGGTCAGGCATGATCAGTAGAGAGAGGAAACAGATATACCGTTTCTGGTCATTGACCTTTAATCAGAACTGGAAAAAGACGGGTGGAGAAGAAAAACTGAAGTAAGGTCTGTGCTGCGGTGGACGACAGCAGTGATGAAATGACAAAACGGATAATGGTGCAAGGCCAAAGTGGTGAAAAACGGGCCAATAAAGGAACAAAATATGTGTCCATAGGAGGGGTAAATGGCAACAGTGGAGCCATTAGCAGCATCTGCTGTCCGAGGTGGTTATGATCTAAAGTTGTTGAACTCAATGTTGAGGCTGGAAACTTTTAAAGTGTCTAATCAAAAGATGAGAAGCTGTTCCTCGAGCTAGCATTGGGCTTCATTTGAGCAGTGTAGAAGGCCAAGTAAAGAGAAGTCAGAGTGGGCATGTGAAGGGGATTTAAAATGGCAAGCGAAAGCAAGCTCAGTGTCACTGAATGGAGGTGTTCAGCTCAGTGATTAGCCAATCGATGTTTGTTCTCCACAACATAGAGAAGGCCGCGTCGTGAGCAACAAGTGCTGTAAACTTGGCTTGAAGAAATACAAGTAAATCGCTGCTTCACCTGGAAGGAGTGTTTGAGTCCCTGGACGGTGGGAAGGGAGGAGATGATGGGGCAGGTGAAATAAATAGGAGGTTGCATATCCTGCGCTTGCATGGGAAGGTGCCAGGTATTGGGAGTGATGGAAATATGGACCTAGGTGTTGCTGAGGGAGCGCTCCCTTCGTAATGTTGGACGGGGAGGTGAGCGGAAGATGTGTTTGGTGATGCCATCGTGCTGGAGGTGAAGGAAATGGCAGAGTATGATCTAGTGAATGTGAAGGTTGGAAGGATGGAAGGCAAGGACAAGGTGACCCTGTTTTGGTTATGGGGGGGAGTGGAATACATGAGGGTGAAAATACTGGAAATGGTACTGACATGGTCGAGGACCCTGTCACCCATAGTGGACGGCAATCCTCGGTTGAGGAAAAATAAATACATATCGAAAGTAATCTGTGTGGAAGGTGGGACCGTCAGAACAGATGGGATGGAGACAGAGAAACTAGTAGAATGCAATAGAGTTCTTACAGGATGCGGGGTAGGAGAAAGTGTAATCATAGTAACTGTGGAGTCGGTTGACGTACAATAGATATTGGTGGACAGCCTATCGCTTGAAATGGAGATAAAGGAGTCACGGAAGGAAAGAGTACAGTCGAGATGACAATGTGAAGGCAAGGAAGCAGTGGAAATTAGAAGCCAAATTTATGACATTTCCAGTTCGGGCGAAAGCAGGAAGCAGTTTTATATTAATCTGTTGTGTTATTAAATCGAAACTTTATATTTATTTCTTTTTGGGTTGTGCGTGTCACCAGCAAGCTGCATTTATTGCACATTCCTTGTTCCCCTTAGGCCATTAAAAGACAAAAATATACCGTGTGACTTGAGTTACGCTTAGGCCAACGAGATAAGTGTGGCAGGTTCCCCTCCCAGAAGGACATTAGTGAACCAATTGGGTTTTCACAACAAAGTGGTCATTTTCTGGCGCTGGCCTGCAATTTCGCAATATCCAGAGTACTAAAAGAGTTAGCCATGGAAATAGTGGATGCATTGGTGTCATCTTCCAAAATTCTATATATTATGGAACAGTTCCTGCAAATTGGAGGGTGGCAAATGTAACCCCAGTATCTAAAAAAGGAGGGGGGAGAAAACAGGGAACTACAGACTGGTTAGCCTAACATCAGTAGTAGGAAAAATGCTTGAGTCTATTATAAAGGATGTGATAATAGGACACTTACAAAATATCACAGGATTAGACAAAGTCAACGTGGATTTATGAAAGGGAAATCGTTTTTGACAAACCTACTGGAATTTTTGAGGATGTAACTGATAAAATAGATAACGGAGAACTAGTGGATGTGGTTTATTTGGATTTTCAGAAGGCCTTTGATAAAATCCCACATAAGAGGTTATTGTGCAAAATTAAACCACATGGGATTGGGTTTAACATACTGGCATGGATTGAAAATGGATTAACAGACAGGGAACAGGGAGTAGGAACAAATGGGTCTTTTTCGGGGTGGCAGGTGGTGATTGGTGGGGTACCACAGGGATCAGTGCTTGGGCCCCAACTATTCATAATATATATCAATGATTTGGATGAGGGAATCAAAAGGATTATTTCCAAGTTTGCTGATGAGGTGGGATTGTGAGTTGTGAGGAGGACGCAAAGAGGCTTCAACCGATTTAGACTAGTTGAGTGAATGGGCAAATACATGGCAGATGCAGTATAACGTGGATAAATGTGTAGTTATCCACGTCATTAGGAAAAACAGAAAGGCAGAGTATTATTCAAATGGTGATAGATTGGGAAATGTTGATGTACAAAGGGACCTGGGTGCCCTTGTACACCAGTCACTGAAAGCAAACATGCAGGTGCAGCAAGCAGTTAGGAAGGCAAATGGTATGTTGGCCTTCATTGCAAGAGGATTTGAGTACAGGAGCAAGGATGTCTTACTAGAGTTATAAAGGGCTTTGGTGAGACCACACCTGGAGTACAGTGTGCATTTTGGACACCATAACTAAGAAAGGATATACTTGCCATAGAGTGAGTGCAGCGAAGTTTCACCAGACTGATTCCTGGGAGGGCAAGGACTGTCGTATGAGGGGAGATTGGATCGACTAGGCTTGTATTCACTACAGTTTAAAAGAAAGAGAGGGGATCTCATTGAAACGTATACAATTCGGATAGGCCTAAACAGACTGGATGCAGGGAGGAAGTTTCCCCTGGCTGGGGGTTTTAGAACGAGGGATCACAATCTCAGCCTATAGGGTAGAACATTTAGGACTGAGATGGGGAGAAATTTCTTCTCAGAGGGTGGTGAAACTGTGGCATTCTCTACCTCAGAAGGCAGTGGAGGCCAAGTCACTAAATATACGTAAGAAAAAGATAGATAGATTTCTAGACATGAAAGGCATGGGAAGAGAGCGGGATTATGGTATTGAAATAGAGGATCAGACATGATCATATTGAATGGTGGCGCAGGCTTTAAGGGCCGGATGGCCTACTCCTGCTTCTATTTTTCTATGTTTCTTTGTTTCTATTATGAACTCAGAACCTGTGGGTTTCCAATCCTCTGCCATAACATTTAGGGTACGGTAAGATGTGCTAATTAATTCCACCTCCAACAAAAAGTAGTCATTTACAACAATTTGCGTAGGGCAACTGCGATTTCATCACACTGTTTAAAGAAATATAATTGTAGTAGGTCAGTATGTGAAGAAGCACTCCTGCGCCCCTGAAAAGTGGGATGAGTGGTGTACGTTCATGAAAAACAGGAAGTGTTTGTTGATAGAATTAACAGCGATAACTATAACAAATAATTGAATCATCTCTCTCTACACTCAGATATGTTACTTACAACAGCACACGACTGATTTAATTTCAACTCAGTTGGGGTGAAATTCAACTTCCGCGACGGTGCATCATGGCGTAGTAGATACGTCCTTTCCGATTTTACTTTAGCGGAAATGTCTGTCCGCTACCTGCCGTTGTGCGACCCCCACCGAAGTTGAATTTCACTCCAAATCACATTTATATAATAGAAACATTTCTAAATATTACATTGTATCCAACCGAATGACAGTTATACATAAAAATCTAAAAGGGCATGTATAAGACTTCGCTGTGAGTAAAACGAATCTTCACCCTATTTAGCCAGCTAATTTTGGAATTCCTCCCTGTTAGCGTATTTCTTAGTGGTTACCGTCGCAACAAAGGATTGTTCATTCGCCAACAATAGCTCGGCTTATGATTTACCAGTTGTGGTTTTTTTTATAATAGCAAGCTTTAATACACAGACTGATTTGGTCTTCCATTTATATTAAGTGATAAGTAAATAATACAGCCTGGTTGCCAGGCTCCGACTACGCCGAGATCGCGCTCCGACCCAATAGAGCAACACAATTCTGGCCTCCCGCACTCCAGGCCCTCAGCGAGGCTCAATATTGTCTCCAGACCTCGTAAACGTTCTGCATTAAAAGGGCAACCAGGTTCTTTTCTTATACTATAATACAACTTTGGCCTGTGCTTACAAAATATGTAGGTACGAATACATAGGTTGCACGTTTAGCTGAGGCCGCATTTTTAGGTGTTTACCCAGCTTCTAATCCTTTCAGCCTTTTGCCCTTGTTCTACAAGCTTTCTTAGTTATACAATAAGAGCGTAGGCCCAAATCTTTATCTCCTGCTGGTATGTGGTGTCTTGCTACTCGTCTCTTATCAGGGTATGACCCATTTTCTTGACCTGGGTGTTTCCATTCTCTGCTGTTGCCTTTCCAAACTGTCTGTTGCTCAAGATTAAGATTTCCCTTTCTCCGGCATTTGCTCTAAAACTAAAAATGTTAAAAGAAAGAATTGCTGGTTTAACTTCACCATTTAACTCGCTTCTTAAATTTTCTAATACTGCCCGTTGGAGTATCTATGCTTTCTCGAAATGTTTTGCCTCAGCTTGTCTCTGTTGTATTCAGATCCCTCCTATTATTGCGCCAAATTGTAATAATCTGTTGTCTCTACAAATCACATGACAGATTAATCCAAATTCTTCTTTCTTTTTACCTAAAGAAGTCGTCTTAGAATATTTTGTATGTTAAATTTTCCCTAATTTATATTTTTGCCTTTTGGTTCACCTATTGTTCTTGAGCCCTGATGTCTAATTAATCTCCTTAGAATGAGGTTCCCATCTCCGAGGATGATTGTGTTCAATCACACCATCCGTCTGCAGTCAATTCAGAGTACAGTAGCAGCTTAATTAATTTCCCGTGAAAGTATTAGCCTTGGGCAACATATCAGGTCTATATATATCTTACAAAGAATCACTCGCTCATAGTCGAGTAGATGTGATATTCAGTTGCACAAAATGAATTGCCGATTCGGTCCTTTTTTCTTTCTGTGCACCTGTGTTCTAGGGAAAATTGACAAAGTTTGCAAAGTTGAAGGGAAGTTTAACTTGCCCGGATTGGTAAATGATAGCTTAATAACAATTGGAGGATTGTTTCCCATTCACTTTAGGGTTGTGAAGCCAGATTTAAGATTTAAAACCCAACCGGAATCGCCGCGCTGTGAAGGGTGAGTTGAAATTGAACGCATACGATTGGAGGTGAAGAATCATGCCTTTATCATATCAAAACAGACTAAATTACAAATTCGGCACACTAATATCTTCACTAAATCTTGACGGGAATTTATATCTTAATGTAGTTGATTATTAAAATGTAAACATATCAATTGATATTTGATCAAATGATCCTCATTTGTCTGAATTAGGGGGCGCGTGTGGGCGTGATCAAAAGAAGTTGCAGCATAGCTACATTTTATTTAAAACCGCATATGAAGGGCCAAGACGCATACCTAAATTCTTTGTAAAAGATGAAAGGATTATGAGCGGATAGAAGCTGGTGGTTAGCTGAAACTAAATCTGGTATTTAAAAGTCGGCACGTTATTGAGGGAGGTAAGGAGATCCAAAGTTCTGGGGAAGGAAGAGAATGAGCCTTTGGGACGCTGTAGTTGGAGATTAGCAGGAACAAGTGAGGAAGTTTAAGTGAGCACTGGGCCAAGTAGTGTTGATGTGATAGACGCTAGTATTATTATAATGGATGCTGGTCCTGATACAATGGGTGAAAACGCGTTCCGATGTCTATAAATGCTGAAGGTAAAGGGTGAAGTAATTCTACTGCCGGAGACATTTGTTCTTGTACCCTACGCTACAGCTGCAGAGAAACATAGGATTAAATCAAGCAGTGAGCCAAAAACTGAAGGTGCTCCAAATCTGAAAGTAAACAATGCACATTGTGGCATTTGTGGCGAGAATCTGACATTTTACGCGTAGTCTCTTCATCCGAGCTGGATTAAACTAAAATGTGTATTTTGTGCGTCTTACTTTGGAATGTGTGCTAGTATTTCAATTGCCACCCGTGCATAAAACTGGCGTTGAGTATCGGCCGCTCGTTTTAGAAACCGACCAGTTTTACTTAAAGGAAAATCTGGCGGTTTCTATAACAGACGCCCTACTGGCTTTGCCAGTTTATGCACGGGAGGCTAGGTAAAAATCTACCCCGTGTAAATTCACGGCATTGGCCAACAATAAATCTGATAGGGTGATGTTCAACCCCGATAAAACATTACCTTAGGCCACGTCTTATAAATTGAGTAGTTTATATTCATTGGAAAATTATTTACATTCAAATAATTTTAATGTTTCTGAGTTAAAACGGGGAAAACAGGGATTATATTAAAGTACTTAGCATAAATAATTACCATATGGAGAGCAGTGTATCGGAGCCTATATTTTCTGCAGTTTGTGGTAGTGGAGTGCTCAGTTAATGGCTTCCTTACTAAATGATGCCATCACGAAAACCGTCTATTTCCACATCGCAACATTGCCCCACTCCGCCCTGCCTCAGCCCATCTGTTGCTTAAACTCTCATCCATGCCGTTGTTACCTCTAGACTTGATTATTCCAACACTCTCCTGGCTGGCCTCCCGTCTACCATCCTCCATAAACTTAAGTTTATCCAAAGCTCTGTTTTTGCGCATGCCCGGTTTAAATCACTCCGCCATCGGTGACCGTGCCTTCAGCTGCTGAGGCCCTAAGCACTGGAACTACCTCCCTAAATCTCTCCGCCTCTCTATCTCTTTCATTCTTTAAGACGCTCCATAAAACCTACCCCTTTTGACCTATCTGCCCTAATAACCCTTTGTGTGGCTCGGTGTCAAAGTTTGTTTGATAACGCTCCTGTGAAACAGCTTGTGACATTTGGCTAAGTTGTATGCGCTATATGCCAGCTGTTGGTGAAGATCATTCGCGATAACTCGTCAACACTTATAAGGATAGAAATAGGAATATCCATTAATGCATAGCATTCTGCTTAAATGTCTTAGAATATTCCCACAATTTGAAAGTATGCTAAATATGGTCTTATTACTAGATTCTGAACTAAACAGGAAAAACATTGACTATACATTTTAAAACACATTCCTGTGATGGTGTATCATTTTTATTATATCATGTTAGACAAAATAGAATATATTTTCACCTTCACCACCTGGCCCGTGAACTGACGGAGCGCAGCACCCGCCATTTATACAATTGGCCCGATTTTCCTCTCCGTTGACTTCAGTGCCGTATTGCTATCACTCGTTCTTTGTCCAGCGAAAAACGTTACAAATACTCTCCATCACCTTGCCACTGAAGCGATAAAGATAAAAGTTATCCTCAGTGAATCACCTGATGACAGTATGTTCAAGAGATCTCAGACATTTAGTAGGAGATTTTGGATTCGGCGCGGGAGAAAGATTGGCAGGCTACAGATCGTAATATAGAACCTACCAAATTTTAATTTGTATTGAGTTCTCTGCCCCAACCTCCTTTTTATTTATATAGGTCACATCAATCGACTAAATTCAGAACTTTTACCTGGGCAGGAGCGCAGCAATCAAATCATGAAGAACGTTGCAATAACTAATATATGACCCAAAACGAAAGATTTTCCGCTTGATGCCTGGGATTAAACTGCTATTGCCGATCAGTGGATCGTCAGAGAAACTGCCTGCTTTTCAATGGGAATGGGAATCAGGCGTTTTCTGTAACGAGCGTCAGTTTTACTCCAGGTGGCAAGTTGAAACCCCATAACAAATAGTCTGATTAGACAGTATACTAACAAGCGTTGGCCTCGCATGCCTCATTTGTTGGACATATTCTGAATGCACAATCAATACATCCTTTAATTAAAAAAGAACATTTGGAAGTCTAATGTGAAAATAGGCCAATTAGCTTATCATGATTGCTCCATCAGGAGTCCATGTCTGATTATTTGATCTCGACCAGCCCCTCCTTCCACTCTTGATCTCCTACATTAATGAAGGTTAAATTCCTTCCCTTGAACCACATAAACATACCAAGCCGTGCTGTTAGTAACTCTAACTATCATCTCTGACTTCTCAACTGATATGGATGTACCTTCTCTCAAAGGGATCAATTGATCAATTTAGCTTTTGTTTAATTTATTGTACAGTGTAGGTAGTGGACACGGCCATATTCGATATGCTTGCGTTTGCATACCAACATGAATATGTACTCAGGTGGAATGTGTTGGTTAGTTTCAATTTCAGAGCATTTCGGTGGGTTCAGACAATGATATATACTATAGATGAAATAAACAGGGACCACAGCCTGCTTCCAAATATAACCCTTGGTTACCGGATCTTCGACTCCTGCGACACACACTTTCAGGCTCTGCGAGCTGCTGTTACACTTATCAATGGGCAAGAGGAATCGGTAATCGATTACGACTGTGCTCCTTCAACACTTGCCATCATTGGAGACTCTGGATCAACCCAGTCTATGGTCGTAACGCGGATGCTTGGAATTTTCAGAATTCCAATGGTACAGTATTTATAATTTATTTCCAATCTATTAAGAGAATTATGTTACTCTCCAATCTAGCACGCTTGACTACTAATGCTAGCTGTGTTTAACCCGTTTTTAATAGTCCTTGACTCATTACAAATATGCGTGCCAAATTGCCTTCGAAAGAAGGTCTTGAGGGCGCGCACCTTGACTGCAGTAGTGCGGTTGCTACAGTTGACCTCAGTACCTCTTGATTAAGTAACGAAACATTCAGTAAAGGTGTTGCTCCTGCTCACCCTGTTTGTGTCTGAAGGTTATCTAAGAGCAGGACTCTTCTCAGTTGTCGTGCTGGTCGTGCCCAACCCCCTGCCCTCCTCTCTCCCTCTCTCTCTAGTTTCACACGTGAAGAATGGCGCCGCACGAAACACTATGGCCTTTTAAGTGTAGTCCAGTATTTGCCAGTGTCTTCAGGAAAGGTTTAGGGGATAGAAGAGCTTTACCTTAAAAGTCGAGTGCTCAAATTTTCCGTGTTTAGTAGATTTTTCCCCAGAAACATTGGGGTAAATTTCCAACTACCAGCCTTGGCATAAACTTGACGTCCTTATTTAGCAGCCCACCCGGTTTTCATGATCATTTATTTCAATGGAACTACGATAGTGCGCATTATATAAGTAGCTTCCTTCCAACAACGCCGTTTTTACGCTGCAGCCGTAAGTTGAAAATTATTCGCAGTAATTAACTCGCGGGTCATTTTATTTTTTGGCGGCAGTGCAAACTGGGCACTATCGCATCAACCGCCCCTTTATGTCCTGCCCGATTTCACTTTCCATTGACATCATAGATCCAGGGATAGCAATGGCACGGAAAATACTCTTGGGTTATTTGAATAAATGTTGCCCCTTTCGAATTTAACTATAAAGTGGAAGGGGAGAGTTAATCCCAAACTTTCGTACAATTGCCCGGCTGGACGTTTGGTTAAAAAGCTCTCCAACTTAATGAAATTAAGCCTTTCGAACAGGCTGAAGCAAAATGACTGAAAATCATGTTTGGGAGTAGGATGGGAAGCCGCTTGGCCCCATGAGTTCTGACATTGCGATGTTTCCTAAAAACCAACCCCCTTTAAACTAATATCAAACAGCAGCATGTTTCTTGCAAGATCATCTTAATTCCAGAACCTTGGTTTATAAACATACTTTTCAGCGTGGAGCCAAGTGTTGTAGGCCAGGCAGGACCCAAGTTCAGTCTCTGGTTTATGTTAGCATGGCCAGCTGGGAAGCTGTAAGGGCTTTCCAATTAGACTCAAGGGGGTCAGATGTTGACTTTGTGCGATGAAGCCGATGTTAATATAAAATCGGGAGAGATGTATAATGTGCTACCGACTCACCATCACTAGTTCTACACTTTCGCACAGAGTAAACATCTACCCGGGGCAAATTTTAACTTTTGTTGCTGGACAGAAAACGAGGGTGGTTTTACACCATACCCAATTTTCATTCCCAACAATGAAAAGGAAAACCGAGCGAGATGCAACGGGGTCACCCGTTTTTGCGCAATACAAGCTGTAGCCCATCAGTCATTCTTAACACCATACACCCGTACTAGCACGATATTTCTTTCCACTGATGTCTGCTACTGCCCATTTCACGGATCACCCCCGTCACCAAATTTTAATTCTAGCCGAGTTGTGTTTATCTCAGCACATCTGAAAGTGTGTGCTGAACGGGATAAGTTTAACTTTTGGCCAGAGTATAAGTAGGACGATACCTGATCGAGCGGCTGTTACACATCTCTCCCGATTTTCGGACTGCCGATCCGATCCCGTTTACACATTCGCCAATAGCTTAAATTACACGCATTGTAATGTTAAAGGAAGATTTCCTAATGGCAGTTGATGGGAGAGAAATGGGGCCGTCACTATTTCTGTTGTGTTCCTAAATAAACATGCATAACTCAGGTGTGGATATATCATTATTAGCGGGCCTATTGTTGGTGGTTGCACTTCCTTGTTGACTGAAGGAAAAGTTTTCCATATATTTTCATTATTATGCCGAGGCTTCCAATAACGAAAACTGGTGGTATCTCTATGGAGCTATATTTATAAGCAAATGATTGAAAACTTGCATTTAAATATTTCATTTATTCTATGTGTTGACATTTGAAAGGTGGCATGATCATAAATATCAAGTTTCACAGGGAACAGTAGATTATCACTTTGGTCCTCTGCAGGTCAGCTACTTTTCTACGTGTGCCTGCCTGAGTGACAAAGCAGAATACCCTGCGTTTTTCCGAACAGTGCCAAGTGATTACTTTCAAGTCAGGGCTTTGGCACAACTTGTGAAACATTTTGGATGGACCTGGGTGGGAACAATCGCGGGAGATGATGCCTACGGTCGGTATGGTATTCAAATGTTCAGGGAACAAGTTGAGGCTTTCGGAGTGTGCATCGCGTTCTCTCAAACTATTCCAAAAGTGAGCTCCAAGGAGAAGATTGAAGCGATAGTCAACACAATACAAAAAAGCCGTGCCAAGGTAATTCTTGTCTTCGCTATTGAACAAGACATGGAGACCGTGGTTCAGGAGGTAATATTTCAAAACATTACTGAAATCCAATGGATAGCGAGCGAAGCGTGGGTGACGTCAGGTATGCTTTCCAGCCAGGACAATTCAATTTTGATCGGTACGCTAGGATTTGCACTCCGTAGGGCAGAGATACCAAGTCTTCAACAATTTCTCCAGAAGATACGCCCTTCCACGGCTCCTCAAAATGCTTTTGTAACAGAGTTTTGGGAAACTTTATTTCACTGCTCATTGCAAACTTCGGGAAATAACACAAATCAGTGTACGGGATCAGAGGACTTAGAAACCAGCGAAAATATGTATTCTGATGTATCACAACTCAGAGTGTCATACAATGTATACAACGGCATCTATGCAATAGTTCACGCCCTTCACGATCTCCTCTCATGTGAAAACGGGAATGGACCGTTTGGAAATAATAGTTGTGCCAATAACAAGGATATGAAACCATGGCAGGTAAGATATCAGTGCCGGGATGATAAAAGTTGAATTCAAAAGACCGTTGTATAACAGCAAAACTTAAGTATCCATTGCAAGGATATTGTATGTAAAGTAAGCAAACTTTGCCCAATTAATATTTGTTTATCTTACTTCACAGTAGAAAACACAACAAACATAACGGAAATTGTAGGGAAACAAGGGCCGCATGAGAGAGAGGAACTCAAGGTGATTCATATTAGTAAAGAAAAAGTACTGGAGAAATTGATGGGAGTAAAACGCACAAATACTGGGTACCTGACGGCCTACTTTATATGGGTTTTAAATACATGGCTACTGAGATAGTTTATGCATTGTTTTTGATCCTCCAGATTTCCCTAGATTCTAGAACGCCCCCCGTGGATTGGAAGGTAGTAAATATAACGTCGCTATTCAAGATAGCATGGAGAGAGATTTTAGGGACGATAGGCCGTTTAGCCTAATAACAGTAGTAAGGAAGCTGTTAGAATCTAGTATTAGTGAAGTGGTAACAGGACGGCAGGACCAATAATATAAATAAGCAGAGTAAAAACGGTCTTATGAAAGGGAAATTGTGTTTGACAAATCTATTAGAAATTTTTGCTGGTGTACCTAGCAGGGTAGATAAGGGGGAGCCAGTGATGTGTTATATTTGGATTTTCAAAAGGCATTCGATAAGGTGCCACACAGAGGTTGTTATGCAAGATTAGGGCTCATGGGATTTGGGGTTCCATATTAGCTTGCATGAAGGATTGGTTAACGGACAGAACACAGGGAGTTGGAATAAACGGTTCATTTTCAGGTTGGCGGCTTCTAACTAGTGGGGTGTCGGAAGGATCACAGGCTGGGCCTTTGCTATTTATAATCAATATCAATTACTTAGATGAGCGGACCGAGTATAATGTATCCATATTGCTGAAGATGTAAAGCTAGATGGGAAAGTAAGCTGTGAGGAGGACGCAAAGAGGCTGCTCAGGTTAAGTGAGCAGGAGAGATGGCGGCAGATGGAGTATAATGTGGGAAAATGTGAAGTTATCCAGTTTGGTAGGAAGAATAGAAAAGCAGATTCTTTTAAAAGATGAGTGACTTGTAAATGTTGGTAGGAAGACGAATTTGGGTGTCCTTGTATATGATTCACAGAAAGTTAACATGAAGTTACAGCAAGCAATTCGGAAGGCAAATTATATATTAGCCTTTATTGCAAGGGATTGTAGTATAAGCGTAAGGAAATCTTGTTGTAATTATGTAGGGCTTTGCTGATACTGTACCTGCAGTACAGTGTACAGTTTTTTTCTCCTAATCTAAGGAAGGATATACTTCCCTTACAGCGCGGGGGTGGTGGGGGGGGGGTGGAGGGGCGGCAAAGAAGGTTCACTAGATTGATTCCTGGGATGAAAGCGTTGTCCAATGAGGAGAGATTGCGTAGAATGGAACTATATTCTCTGGCGTTAAGAGAATGAGAGGTGATCTTTTCGAAAAATATCATTTTTTTATTCGTGCATGGGATGTGGGCGTTGCTGGCAAGGCCAGCATGTAATGCCCATCCCTAATTGTCCTGGAGAAGGTGGTGGTGAGCCACCTTCTTGAATCGGTGCAGTCCATGTGGTGAAGGTACCATGGGGTGCCAATCAAGAGAGCTGCTTTGTCCTGGATGGTGTCGAACTTATTGTGAGTTGTTGCAACTGCACTCATCCAGGCAAGTGGGGAGTATTCCATCACACTCCTGACGTGTACCCTGTAGATGGTGGAAAGGCTTTGGGAGCCACAACGTCAGACACTCGCCACAGAGTATATAGCCTCTGACTTGGTCTTGTTGCCACTCTATTAATGTGGCTGGTCCAGTTAAGTTTCTGGTCAAGGGTGACCCCCAAGACGTTGATGGTGCGGGACACAGCGCTGGTAATGCCGTTGAATATGAGGCGGCTGTGTGTTAGACTCTCGCTTGTTCGAGATGGTCATTGCCTCGCACTTATGTGACGTGAATGTCACTTGCCTCTTAGCAGCCCAAGCCTGAAGGCCGTCCAGTTCTTGCTGCATGTGGGCATGGACTGCTTCATTATCTGAGGAATGGCAAATGGAACTGAACACTGTGCAATCATTAGCTAACATCCCCTCTTCTGAACTTATGATGGAGGGAATGTCATTGATGAAGCAGCTGAAAATCATTGGGCCTAGGGTACTTCCCTTGGGAACTCCAGCAGTGATGTCTTAGAGTTTCACTGGGTAGATGCTGAGAATCTATAACTAGGGGTCAGAATAAGGGGTCGACCATTTAGGACAAGGATGAGGCGAAATATCTTTACTCAGAGGGTTGTGAATCTTTCAAATTCTCTATCCCTGAGGGCTGTGGATGCTGAGTCTTTGATTGTATTCAATACTGAGATAGGTAGATTTTTCGACACTAAGTGAATCAAGGGATAAGGGGATAGGGCGGGAAAGTGGAGTTGAGGGTACGGTAGCATAGTGGTTATGCTACTGCACTAGTAATCCAGAGGCTGGACTAATGATCAACCGAGATGGGAATTCAAATCCCAGCTCGGCAGCAGGGGAATTTAAATTAGTTAATTGAGTAAATGTGGAATAAAAAGCTAGTGCCAGTAATGGTGACCATAAAACTAGCAGATACTCGTAAAAACACTTCTGGATCAGGAATATTCTTTAGTGAAAGAAACCTGCTGTCCTTACCCTGTCTTACCTATACGTGACTCCAGATCCACAGCAAAGTTTTTGACTATTAACTGCCCTCTGAAATGGACCAAACCGTTACAAAGCTGTATCATGGACTGCAGTGGTTCAAGAAGGCGGCTCACCTCCACCTTCTCAAGGGCAATTAGGAATGGGCATTAAATGCTGGCCTTGGCAGTGATGCCGTGAATACATTTGAGTTTTTTTGAGGTTGTAACTTGCAGAATAGATAAGGGGAAACCAGTGGGAGCGGTGTATTTGGATTTTCAGAAGACATTCGATAAAGTGCCACACAAGAGGTTATTAAACAAAATTAGTCCTCAAGGGATTGGTGATAATATAATAGCATGAATTGAGGACAGAAAACAGAGAGTATGAATAAACGGGTCATTTTCTGGTTAGCAGGCATTAACTAGTGGGGTACCGCAAGGATCAGTACTTGGGTCTCAGCTATTCACAATCTACATCAATGATTTGGATGAGTGGACCAAATGTAATATATCCAAATTTACTAGTGATACAAAGCTGGTGGGAATGCAAGTTGTGAGGAGGATGCAAGGTGGCTTCAATGGGATATAGACAAGCTAAGTAAGTAGGCTAGAACATGGCAAATGGAATATAATATGGAGAAATGTGATGTTATCCATTTGGGTAGGAAAAACAGAAAAGCGGGTGGTGAATCTTTGGAATTATCTACCCCAGAGGGCTGTGGAGGCTCAGTCTTTGAGTATATTCAAGACAAAGATCGATAGATTTTTGTATATTAAGGGAATCAAGGGATATGGGGATATTTTCAGGAAGGTGGAGATGATGAATAATATCAGCCATGATGTTATTGAATGGCGGAGCAGGATCGAGGCGCCGTATGGTCTACAGTTACACTTATTTCTTACTTTCTTATGTTCTTAATATGTTTTCATTTACTTCTTAAAGCTTCTGCACTACCTGAAACACGTTAAATTTACAAACAGATTTGGAGAGGAAGTGCTATTTGATGCAAATGGAGATCCCATCCCATCCTATGATTTAATCAACTGGCGGAGAGATGCCGACGGTTCTTTTCAGTATGTAACGGTGGGTCGATTTCGTGGTTCTGCTGATTCAGATCCGAAGCTCCAAATAGAGGAAGGAAGTATTGTTTGGAATAAGGGTAAGACAGAGGTAAGTCTACTTCATGACTGAGTCTGGCCGATTACCTTATTGTGTATTCAATAACGTTTGTCAAACATGTTTTATCACGTTAGCAAATGCTGAACATGATAATATGAATTACGCAACGAACATTTAATACTTTAAGAAACATGACTGTTATACTTGATTTGAAATAGAACCAAAAGAGGACATAAGGAACTTACATTTCTATAGCGCTTTTCACGATCTCATGAGGTCTCAAAGCGTTATACAGCCAATTACTTACTTTTGAATTATAGTCACTGCAAAAAGACGTTTAAATCATACATATCTCCGTCTACAAGCAGTACCTTCTCAATCTATGTAAGTTAACGCAAGCTAAGATAGAGATGTAATGACAACTGATACTTTCTGGTACAAAAGCAAAATACTGTGAATGATGGAAATCTGAAATAATAACAGAAAATGCTGGAAATACTCAGCAGGTCAGGCAGCATCTGTGGAGAGAGAAACAGAGTTACGTTTCAGGTCGATAACGCCCCGTCTGGTACTTTCAGGTGATTAGCTCCACAAAATCTTGATTGGCTTTTGAGAGAAAGCTAATTCCACCTGTGTACCTCTATGTTGTACAAAAAGCCCTGGTCGTTTTCCAATAAATAAGCAGAGCGACGAATGGGAGGTAATTTGAGAGAAGTGCTCTTGGCTATGCAGGGCAAAAGCTACAATTTCAGTTGGTTTCTGCTGCAGTACAATTTTATCATACGATTAATGGACTGACGGTCTTGGAAAAATGATGTTTTATTTAGACAGCAAGAAAACACCTGCAGTTATAGAGTGGCTTTCACGACCTCCGGACGCTCCAAAGAGCTTTAAAGTCAATCAAGGACTTTTAAAGTGTAGTTACTGCTGTAATGCAGGAATGCATTTGCGCTGCTCCAATAAATGCTTTACATTTTTCGACATTGAAGTCCAGCTACCAGTCGTTAGGCAATTTTCTAAATTTCCCCAGATCCCAATGACTGGAATCTAGCTAGGTCACTTGATTACGTAACTGAATGTCTTCTAAAAGCTTTATACTAATACGCACAACAAGTGTTCTCTTTCGTGTCGTTTACATGAACAGTACGAACTGCAGGAGACCCAGAAAAAAACGTTGTTGAACTGCACTAGTGAACGTTTCAAAGGCACAGCTTTTGTTCATGAATCACCACTTGCTGTTGTTACGCCACTTGTCAACTAGGGACCCCCGATTTTGCAGTCAGCAGCAAGTGAACGGAGCTCGCCGTTCATTGCACTTATACTTGCCCAGAGATATGCTGTGGACTTTTGCATTGCGACGGAATGAGACTCCACGCTTGTAAGAGTAACTTTTAAGTGCCAGAGAGGTTGTTTGGTACTAATTAAGACTTCAAGCGCCGTTAAAAATTAACGTACACTTGAATGGACAAGCTCTAGCTTTTCTGGCGTGTTTAGTGAGTATCTAATGGATAAGTATCCAAACAACAGCCCTCTGCATCTATAAGACGGAAAACAGAAAGTAGGGATAAACGGGTCATTTTCGGGTTGGCAGATTGTAAATATTGTGGTGCCATAAGGATCAGTTCTTGGGCCTCAGGTATTTACAATCTATATCAATGACTTAGATGAGACAACAGAGTATAATGCAAAAGTATCCACTTTGATAGGAAGAATAGAAAAGCAGAATATTTGTTAAAGGTGATAGACTAGTAAATGTTGGCATTCAGAGGGATTTCGGTGATCTTGTACACGAATCACAGAAAGTTAACATGCAGGTACAGCAAGTAATTAGGACGGCAAATGGTATGCTAGTCTTTATTGCAAGCGGGATGGAGTATAAGAGTAGGAAGAATTGCTGCATTTATATAGGGCTTTTGTGAAACCACACCTGGAGTACTGTGTACAGTTTTGTTCTTTTTAGCTAACAAAGGATATACTTGATTTAGAGGGGGTGCAACGAAGATTCACTAGATTGATTATTGGGAAGAGAGGGTTCTACTATGAGAAGAGATTGAGTAGAACGGGCCTATATTTTCTGGCGTTTAGAAGAATGAGAGGTGATCTCATTGAAACTTACAAAATTCTTGCAGGGCTTAACCAGGTAGATGCAGGGACGGTGTTTCCCCTGGCTGGGGAGTCTAGAACGAAGGGTCACAGTCTCTCAATAAGTGATCGGCCATTTAGGACTGAGATGTGGAGAAATATCTTCACTCAGAGGGTTGTGAATGTTTGGAATTCTCTACCCCATAGGGCTATGAATGCTCAGTCTTTGAGTATATTCAAGACAGAGATCATTAGGCCTCAGCTAGAGTACTTTGTACAGTTCTGGCCTCCACATTGCAGGAACAATGTGATTGTACTAGAGAGGATACAGAGGAGATTTACGAAGATGTTACCAGGACTGGAGAATTTTAGTTAAGGAGAAAGATTGGATAGGCTGTGGTTGTGTTTCTTTGGAACAGAGGAGGCTGTGGTGAGACTTTGACTGAGGTGTATAAAATTATGAGGGGCCTAGATGGAGTGGATAGGAAGAACCTATTTCCCCTAGCAGCGAGGTCAATGACCATGGGGCATAGATTTAATGTAATTGGTAGAAAGATTAGAGGGGAATTGAGGAGAACCTTTTTCACCCAGAGGGTGGTGGGGGTCTGGAACTCACTGCCTGAAAGGGTGGTAGAGGCAGAAACTCTCATCACATTTAAAAAGTACTTGGATATGCACTTAAAGTGCTTTAATCTACAAGGCTACAGACAAAGAGCTGGAAATTGGGATTAGGCTAGATAGCACTTTTCGGCTGGCACAATATGGTCCTTCTGTGTCGAAAACTTCTATGATTCTAGGATTCTATGATAGATTTTTGGACACTAACGGAATCGAGGGATAGGGCAGGAAAGTGGAGTATGTGGTATAGATCAGCCATGATCTTATTGAAAGGTGGAACAGGTTCGTGAGGTCTTATTGCATACTCCGTCCTGCTCTTATTTCTTATGTTCTTATGTTCTTATAAATGCTTTTGGAGGTACTGATATAGTGAGGCTGATGGAGAAGCAGGGCAACTCGGACAGCAACATCCTTATTTCTGCATTTAACTGTGCATGTGCGATTACTGGAATTTGCTGTCCTAGTTACTCCATAATACCGCTGATAGCCTCTCCATAATTTTTATGGTAAAGCCTTGAGGGGTAACCACATAACATCATGGGAATTAATAGACAAAAATACAAGGCCCATCCAGTTCACCATCTGCTATCCTGGCCTGATTCAACAATTCTGGTGTTGATGGCAATTCATAGCAATCAATATCTATCAATCGGGGTATTTCTTTTTATTTCCCGCAATAGTGCGAAACTGGTGAAAGAGAATTACTAGCCCATTTTACTGCTAATTCTTTTAAATGGAAATCAATTCGGGACAGATCTAAAATCTGCTGCCGATTCGCTATCAGCAGTTTTACATTATGGCACAGTCAAAGCTCCCCCAAATAACGCACAACAGACCCAGACATGAGTAAAAAATCCACTGGTAGAGGACGTTGGGAACCATAGGACTGTGTTTACTCCTAATCTCGCTACACTTAACAAACTACAAGTCGCAAATTACTCATAAGCTTTATCAGAATATTTTATGATATTCTGAAAGAAATTTATCAAATTTCCATTTGAATGAAACAGCAATATTTGCTTCCATTGTATTCCTGAGGAGCCTGCACCTGAGCTTTACCACTGGCTCATTGAAATAATGGCCTTGATTCTGACTCAGGTTAGAATCCATGGCAGGGAGCGGGGGCAACCGACCGAAAGAAACATTTGCATCCTAAAGCCAGGTGTGATTTTAGCTCCTGGGTCGCATTTCTATGATCTCGATCGAGCCGATAGGATTCACTGCATGGCTTATTAGTGAACACTGCCATCCGCCAGCTAGGTCCCTGGCAACCAAATAAGTATCGGGAAGGGGAATCACAATCTGGGTGCAAAGAAAGCAATAAAGAGACTGTCCTGAAGTCTACTAATGTTGTACCACTGCTCATTTCTCTTTATTTTGTAGTAATGGCAGCCTTTCGCCTTTGCTTTTTAAGCAGGGAATTCTATTTAAAGTACTACTGAGCTGTTTTGCCAGGGCTGACCCTGCAGCAATGGTCAGTTTCAGGATGAAGTAATAAGAGACAATAATTAAACAGGTGACATTGAAAAATTTCTAGTTCTAAGGTCAGGCGAGAATTTGCAAATGACTCCATATAAGGGTGAGAATTTCCGGTGGGGTGTTCCATCATTTCCTGTCGAAGTTAAGAAAAGGCTCGGAAGAACACCCGGAAGTTTAGATCAACTCTGATAGAGCAAAATTGGCGGCCTTGGCACTTGCATTCAGCGCCGCCAGGGGGCGCTAATGGGGCGCAAATTGCTTTGCGACTGGGCGCAACGCTGAAATCGATTCCAGCTATATTGGGCGGGAGTTTTGCGGCGGAGCTACGGCGTTGTGCCCAATTACCATAGCAAGGAGATTGTGATGTCATCGCCGTGTTCATCGCCCCAATAGCGCCCCGGTCCCGAAATGTACTTCCGTCCCCTTCAGCAGCGCCAGTCGAAATCACTGATAGCTGTAGGAGACGTGCATCAGACGTCCAACCACTTCTGGGGCGATGATTAAAGGTGAGGTGTCCGAGGGAAGCAAAAAAAAACTTACCTTTCTTGTTACGCTTTGCTTCACGGACCCTTTAAATTGCGCCGCCGCCCACTACCACTGATGGAAAACTGCCCCATGATCCTGTAGCACATATCACCCATGATAGGTTAGGGGGCGCATGGGTAGTTTGCGACCGGGGTGCAAACGGGATGCTGCGCGCGGAGAGAGCAGCACTACTGGCTACCGCTGCTGCTAACCTCCTGCTGAACTTCGAGGAAAGCGTTAGCAGCACCACGCCCAGACTCTAGGGGATTTGCACCACGTTAGCGGCCCCAGGGGCGCCAATTGGTGTTGCCAAACAACCCAATGTCTTACAAGTTTAGAAATATTAGCGCCTGGTGCTAATTTCCCAAACGTTTAAAATGTTGTGCCCCAAATTGGGCTGTAATGAATTTATCCCCGTAAGTCTCCTCTTTTCCAGAAGAACTCAACTTCTTGATAACTTTTGCATAATTTATTCACTTTTATATTCAATTCACAGGTTCCTCAATCCACATGCAGTGCAGTCTGTGTACCAGGGACACGGAAAGCCATTAGAGAAGGCCAGCCTGTTTGTTGCTTTGATTGCATACCTTGTGCAGATGGCGAGATCAATAATCAGACAGGTGAGGAGATGACAATCATACAACATTATTTGCTTTACTCAGAATGGCACTGCTTATATTATTTCTCTGATAAATAGAACCATGTCAATCACCAGTGTTTTACTATTTTACTGGGGAATATTAGCGTAATAATCAGTGCGGCGGGAATCTCGGAGCGGCGGCGGGAATCTCGGTGGTGTTGGTGAGTATTTAAGGTGAGTCCGAGGGCCAGGTAGGCCTCAGTGCGGCGGGAGTCTCGGAGCGCCGGCGGGAATATCGGCGGCAGTGGTGAGTATTTAAGGTGAGCCCGATGACCAGGTAGGCCTCAGTGCGGCGGGAGTCTCGTAGCGGCAGTGGGAATCTCGTTGGCGGCGGCGAGTATTTAAGGTGAGCCCGAGGGCCAGCTAGGCCTCAGTGCGGTGGGAATCTCAGCGGCGGTGGCAAGTATTTCAGGTGAGCCCGAAGACCAGGTAGGCCTCAGTGCGGTGGGAATCTCGGCGGCGGCGGCGAGTATTTAAAGGGTGGCGGAGACCAGGTAGGCTTACTATTCTCCAATCTGCAATCTCAGAGAGAGAGAGGGAAGTAAAAAGTAATCGAAGTGTGATGTCACCAGAAAGCAGGTAAGTGATTGGTTGGTGAGTATTTCTCTCTTAAACTTTAACTCTGTGGCTTGTATTTTCTAAAGTCTCTGTGGTGTAGCGGGGATTGTTTGTAAACCAGGGCCCTTCATTATACCATTTAACTGTAGTGTAATTCGTGGAATTGATTTGATTTAATTTAATTGCAATTAATTAAAGGGTAAGGCATGGCAGGACAGCCCGGTGCCGTGGTATGCTCATCCTGCGCTATGTGGGAATTCAGGGAGACTTCCTGTGTCCCTGACAACTATGTGTGCAGGAAGGGTGTCCAGCTGCAGCTACTGGCAGACCACATTTTGGCGCTGGAGCTGTGATTGGATGCATACTGGACCATTCGCGAGGCTGAGGATGTCGTGGGTATCGCGTTTGATCAGTTGGTCACACCGCAGGCAAAGGTTGGACAGGCAGAAAGGGAATGGGTGACCAACAGACAGAGTACTAGGCACAGGCAGGTAGTGCAGGGGTCTCCTGTGGACATCTCAAACAGATACACCACTTTGAGTACTGTTGGGGGGGATGGCTTATCAGAGGAAGGCAGCAGTAGCCAAATTCCTGGCACCAGGGGTGGCTCTGCTGCACAGGACGGGAGGAAAAAGATGGGTAGAGCTGTAGTAATATGGGATTCTATTGTAAGGGGAATAGATAGGCGTTTCTGCTGCAAACGAGACTCCAGGATGGTGTGTTGCCTCCCTGGTGCAAGGGTCAAGGATGTCTCAGAGCGGCTGCAGAACATCTTGGAAGGGGAGGGTGAACAGCCAGTTATCGTGGTGTGTACAGGTAACAACGATATAGATGAAAAACGGGATGAGGTCCCAAAAGCTGAATATAGGGAATTAGGAGGTAATTTAAAAATTAGGACCTCAAAGGTAGTAATCTCAGGATTCCTACCACGTGCTAATCAGAGTAGAAATAGAAGGATATTTCAGATGAATACGTGGCTAGAGGAATGGTGTGAGGGGGAGGGATTCAAATTCCTGGGACATTGAAACCGGTTCTGGGGGAGGTGGGACCAGTTCAAACCAGACAGTTTCCACCTGGGCAGGGCTGGGACCGATTTCCTATGGGGAATGTTTGCTAGCGCTCTGGGGGAGAGTCTAAACTAAAATGGCATGGGTTGGGAATCTGAGCAGGGGGACTGAGGAAAGGGAAACAAGGATAAAAGCAAAAGATACGAAGGAGAAAAACAAAAGTGGCAGTCAGAGAAATCAACAGTTTAAATCAAACATGGCCACAGTAAATAATAATTCTAATAGGTCTAAGAGCGTTAAAAAAAAGCCTGAAGGCTTTGTGTCTTAATGCGAGGAGCATTCGTAATAAGGTGGATGAATTAGCTGCACAAATAGGGGTAAACGAATATGATTTGATTGGGATTATGGAAACATGGCTCCAGGGTGGCCAAGGCTGGGAACTCAACATCCAGGGGTATTCAATATTCAGGAACGATAGGCAAAAAGGAAAGGGAGGTGGGGTAGCATTGTTGGTTAAAGAAGGGATTAACACAATTGTAAGGAAGGATATTAGCTCTGATGATGTGAAATCTGTATGGTAGAACTGAAAAATACCATGGGGCAGAAAACGTCAGTGGGAGTGGTATATAGACTTCCAAACAGTAATGCAGAGGTTGGGGATGGCATTAAAAGGGAAATTACAGAAGCATGCAATAAGGGCACAGCAGTCATCATGGGTGACTTTAATCTGCATATATATTGGACTAACCAAATTAGTAACAATACTGTGGAGGAGGAATTCCTGGAGTGTTTACGGGATGGTTTCCTGGACCAATATGTCGAAGAACCAACCAGAGATCAGGCCATCTTAGACTGGGTATTATATAACGAGAAATGATTAATTAGCAATCTTGTTGTACGAGGCCCCTTGGGTCAGAGCGATCATAATATGATCGAATTCTTCATTAAGATGGAGAATGAAGTAGTTGACTCAGAGACTAGGGGCCTGAATTTAAATAAAGGAAACTACGATGGTCTTAGGCACGAGTTGGGTAGGATTGGTTGGGCAATGGCACTCAAAGTGTTGATGTTGGATAGGCAATGGCAAACATTCAAAGACCGCATGGATGATCTACAAAATTTGTTCATCCCAGTTTGGCATAAAAATAAAACAAAAAATGTGATTCAACCGTGGCTAACAAGCGAAATTAGGGATAGCATAAGATCCAAGGAGAGGACATATAAATTGGCCAGAAAAAGCAGTAAACCTGAGGATTGGGAGCAGTTTAGGATTCAACAAAGGAGGACAAAGGGATTAATTAAGAAGGGGAGAATAGAATATGAGACTAAGCTTGCAGGGAATGTAAAAACTGACTGTAAAAGCTTTTATAGATATGTGAAGAGAAAAAGATTGGTGAAGTCAAGCATAGGTCACTTGCGGTCAGAATCAGGGGAATTTATAATGGGGAACAAAGAAATGGCGGACCAATTAAATACATATTTTGGTTCTGTCTTCACAAAGGAGGACACAAATAACCTCCCAGATATGTCGTAGAACATAGGGTCTGATGAAAGGGAGGAACTGAAAGAAATCAGTATTTGTATGGAAATGGTGTTAGGGAAATTGATGGGATAGAAGGTCGAAAAATTCCTAGGGCCTGATAATCTACATCCTAGGGTACTTAAGGAAGTGGCCCTAGAAATAGTAGAAGCATTGCTGATCATCTTCCAACATTCGATGGAATCTGGAACAGTACCCATGGATTGGAGGGTGGCTAATGTTACCCCACTATTATGAAAAGGTGGTAGAGAGAAAACGGGGAATTACAGACCAGTAAGCCTGACATCGGTAGTGGGGAAATTGCTAGGGTCCATTATAAATGATGTAATAGCAGAGCACTTGGAAAACAGTGACAGGATCGGACAAAGTCAACATGGATTTACGAAAGGTAAATCGTGCTTGACTAATCTACTGGAATTTTTTGAGGATGTATCTAATGAAAAAGATAAGGGAGGACCAGTGGATGTGGTGTATTTGGACTTTCAGCAGGCTTTCGATAAGGTCCCGCATAAGAGATTAGCGTGTAAAGTTAAGGCACATGGGATAGGGGGCAAGGTATTGACTTGGATATGGAACTGGTTGCCAGACAGAAAAGAAGGAGTTGGAATAAACGAGTCTGTTCTGAGTGGCAGGCAGTGACTAGTGGGGTACCGCAGGTATCGGTCCTGGGACCCCAGCTATTCACAATATATATTAATGATCTAGACAAGGGAACTAGATGTAATATCTCCAATTTGCAGACAACACAAAGCTGGGTGGGCGTGTCTGCTGTGAGGAGGATGCCGATGAACTACAGGATGATTTGGACAGGTTGGGTGATTGGGCAAAAGCATGGCAGATGCAATATAACGTGGATAAATGTGAGGTTATCCACTTTGGTGGCAAAACAGGAAGGCAGATTATTATCTGAATGGCAATAGATTGGGAGAAGGGGAAGTGCAACGAGACCTGGGTGTCCTTGTGCACCAGTCGCTGAAGGTAAGCATGCAGGTGCAGCAGGCTGTTAAGAAGGCAAATGGTATGTTGACCTTTGTAGCGAGAGAGTTTGAGTACAGTAACAAGGATGTCTTGCTGCAGTTGTATCGGGCCTTGATGAGACCACATCTTGAGTATTGTGTGCAGTTTTGTTCGCCTTATTTGAGGAAGGATGTTATTGCCATGGAAGGAGTTCAGCGAAGATTCAGCAGGCTGATACCTGGGATGGCAGGATTGACGTATGAGGAGAGATTGGAACGATTGGCTTGTACTCGCTGGAGTTTAGAAGAATGAGCGGGGACCTCATTGAAACTTACAAAATTCTGACAGGGCTGGATAGCCTAGATGCAGGAAGGATGTTCCCGATAGTCGGGGAGTTCAGAACCAGGGGTCACAATCTAAGGATAAGGGGTAGGCCATTTAGGACAGAAATGAGGAGGAATTTCTTCACCCAGAGCGTGGTGAACCTGTGGAATTCTCTGCTACAGAGGGCGGTGGAGGCCAGTTCATTAAATATATTCAAGAAATATTTGGATATGTTTCTTGAGGCTGAAGGGATCAAGGGATATGGGGAAAAGGCAGAGACAGGGTACTGAGTTTGGATGATCAGCCATGATCACATTGAATGGTGGAGCAGGCTCGAAGAGCCGAATGGTCTACTCCTGCTCCTATCTTCTATGCTTCTATGTTTCCTATCGATGCAGACAAATACCTTTAAAATTGTAACAGAGAAATTTGTGCCCATACTGTCAGATTTCTGGCTGAAGATATGAATTCAGGGGAACACTTTTTGGGCGTGATCTGTTGCACCTGATCAACCTTGAAAGACGATGGCCTAGAAATTCACTAGCCTTAGCGCCGCTTTTGAGGCGCTAGAGGGACTAGCGCCAGAGTTATGGCCAGTTGAAAAATTCCCTGGGGCCCTAAAGCGGCGTTGCACCGGTAGCGCTGCGCCGGCACCGATGACATCATCGGTGTGCGCAGCGTCCCGGTTGCCATGCCGACGGGCCCCAGCGCCGAAATTCAGTTGCGGCCGCCTCGCCCGTGGCAGCCGCAACTAAGACTCTGGCAACAGAGTCCAACATGTGTTTGCGCCGGCGCATTAAAGGCCCCGTGGCGGCCGGCCGCTTTCCCGCCGGCCGCCTGCCCGCAGCTCCCTCCCCGGACTTCTCCCCCCCCCCCGGAACAGATGCAAGCCCGGCACTTGTCCGAGGTGCCGGGCTCATTTTTAAACAGATTTGCGCGGGCCGCGGCCGGGTGCAGGCAGCTCCTCCTTAACGGAAGGAGGAGGCCTGCACTTCCCCAGCCTGCCGCACCGCATCGGGTGCCGCAGCGCCGGAATTGCGGCGCTAAACGGCAGTTAGCGCCCTTTTCCAGGCGCTAAGACCCTTCAGTAGCGCCGGCAGCCGTTTGGGCGCGGCGCTACTGAATTTTTGGCGCGCGCAGGGGGACTTAGCGCCGGCACTAACTTCCGGCGCTAAAGCCCTGGCTAAGCCAAAACCCAATTTCTAGGCCGATGAATTTAGAATTGGCAGCCGGCGAATTCTGAGTGTCCGCGTAAAACCAGCATTTGGCATCTTGTATCTGCTAATGCTGGGCCTATCACATGGTTTCCGCTTAGTGCTCCGCTCCTTTTCTCCCGGACTACAATGCCCAATCATTGCTCCCTAATGTGCATGGAGCCGTGAAATAACAGGTAAGTTTTACTTTTTTTAAATCTTAGTGGTTGAGCCAAATGTTGCAGGAGGACTCCCCTTGTTTCCACAGCAATATTGGGGGCTGTGGTTACCCTCGCTCCCCTCCAGCTTGCCTGCCTCACCCTATCCCCACATAGTTCGCCTCCTGCACCCACTCCCTAAATAACTACAAGTCAGTTTGGGAGCTACCGATTTTGAGAAGGCGACTGGCGTAGTATTGGAAGAGCCGATTGGTGTCTGCCGCTTGCCAGTTTTATAGATGAGGCTGGAGGCCCGATTTCCACGCGCATGCAGAAGAAAACCAAACTCAAACAAACGTGCTTTAGCATTCCTGAATTTAAAAAAAATGCAATTAGCAGTTTTGTCTCCTTCTATTACCCAAATAATCAGTACTGAGAGTTTCCCTCATCGGTGTGGATCAGCCGATTTTTAAAATGTATTTAAGGGATGTGGGCATCGCTGACAAGGCCAGCATTTATTTCCCACCCCTAATTGTCCTTGAGATGGTGGTGTTGGGCCTTCTTCTTGAAGCGCTGCAGTCCGTGAGGAGAAGGTATACATCTTTGTAGCGATTTGGTACAACTGACTGGCTTGCTAGGCCTTTTTTTTCAGCGGGGAATTTAGAGTCAACCACCTTGCTATGGGTCTGGAGTCATATTTGCACTAGACCAGGTAAGGTAAGCAGATTTCCCTCCTTAAAGGACATTAGTGAATCAGATGGGTTTCATTAAGCAGTCATTCCCGGTAGGGCAGAACCATCTGGCCTTCTGAATTGACAAATACAGGCCCAGACAGTCTGTCTGAAACCAACAGAAAACTGTAGCCCATCAGCTGACCAGTTAACAACATTCCACAATGAAACATAAAAAAAATTAGAAGCCTGGAATTTCCGCGGGAGATCTTCCCATCCACAACCATATGTTCGGCAGAAGATCGGTGGAAAATCTCAAGCCGTGGCATTTGATCTGGGCTTGAACCGATGTTTCGTCGAAGTTACCACGGGAAACACGCCTAGAAATTCAACGACAACGTGTTTCCGACTAGAAGCAAGAAAGATCACCGATCACCACATAGTATCCCAATATTAATCAGAGCTTTCAGGAGAAAAGAAGGACTTGATGTATATCCACTGAATCATTACACTTGCAAACGGTTTCATTTTTACTGAACGTTTTATCTTGGCTTTTCCTCATTTACAGATTCAATAGAATGCATGAAATGTCATTCAGACTATTGGCCCAATTCGCTGAAAGATCAATGCCTTCTAAAAGAAATAGAGTTCCTCTCCTTCGGGGACGCGATGGGAATCTCACTGGTGACGATTGCATTACTTGGGACTTCACTCACGATTGCTGTTGCAGCAGTGTTCACATATTATCGGAACACGCCGATTGTTAAAGCTAATAATTCCGAAATAAGTTTCCTTATTCTCTTTTCCTTAGTGCTGTGCTTCCTATGCTCGCTAACATTTATTGGCCAACCGACAATCTGGTCTTGCATGCTCCGACACACGCTTTTTGGCATTAGCTTTGTTCTCTGTATTTCTTGCATTCTAGGCAAAACAATCGTGGTGTTAATGGCTTTCAGAGCAACACTTCCAAACAGTGATAGGATGAAGTGGTTTGGACCTGTGCAACAAAGAACAGTTATATTATTGTGTACCTGTTTGCAAATTATAGTCTGTGTCCTCTGGTTAACGACAGCGCCACCTTCCCCGGTAAAAAACACAAGATATCAGAATGCAAAGATTATCCTTGAATGTGATGTTGGCTCAATCAAGGCGTTTGCATTTGTTTTGGGCTACATCGGCTTCTTATCATCTTTGTGCTTTTTGCTGGCGTTTTTTGCCCGTAACCTACCAGGTAATTTCAATGAAGCTAAATTTATAACCTTCAGCATGCTTATCTTTTTTACAGTTTGGATAACTTTTATCCCTGCTTATGTGAGCACTCCCGGAAAATACACGGTCGCTGTAGAAATATTCGCAATTTTGACGTCCAGCTTTGGTCTTCTGTTCTGCATATTCGCTCCCAAATGTTACATTATCTTACTCAAACCTGAAAAAAATACCAGAAAGCATCTTATGGGCAGAACGGCGACTAATAAAAAGTTTTAGAATATCTCCTCAGCTATGCTTTATTTTATTCTATTTTATGTAAACTTCGTTAAACTCACTTCAGACAGAAATTAGACGGTAGAGATAAACGGGTGGTTACGCAGCGGCTATCTGCGATACGCCGCTCTTACATGGGGACATAGGAACAGGAGAAGGCCATCAGCCCCTCGAGCCTTTTCAGCCATTCAATGAGATCATGGCTGATCTGCGACCTAACTCCACATACCTGCCTTTGGCCCATATACTTTAATAACTTTGGTTAACAAAAATTTATCAATCTCAGAATTACAAATAACAATTGATCTCTCATCAATTGCCATTTGCAGAAGAGAGCTCCATACTTCTACCACGCTTTGTGTGTAGAAGTGTTTCCTAATTTCACTCCTGAAAGGCCTGGCTCTAATTATTAGACTGTGCCCCCTTGACCGAGACTCCCCAACCAGCTGAAATAGTTTCTCTCTATCTACCCTATCTGTTCCCCTTACTATCTTGAAAACGTCGATTAGTTCACCCATAACACTTCCTAATTCTAGGGAATACAACCATAATTTGTGTAATCTCTCCTCGTAATTTAATGCGTGGAGTCCGGGTATCATTCTGGTAATCCTACGCTGCACTCCCTCCAAGGCCTTCCTAAGGTGTGGTGCCCAGAACTGCTCACAGTGCTCCAGGTGTGGTCTAACCAGGGTTTTGTATAGCTGCAGCATAACTTCTACCCCTTGTATTCTAGTCCACTAGATATAAAGGCCAGAATTCCATTAGCATTTTAAATCATTTTCTGCACCAGTTCACGACATTTTAATGATCAATGTACCTGGACCCCCAAGTCTCTTTGGACCTCCACTGTTTGTAGCTTTTCACCATTTAGAAAGTACTCTGTTCTATCATTTTAGTCCAAAATTCATGACCTCACATTTGCCTACATTGAATTCAATTTGCCAAAGTTTTGTCGATTCACTTAATCTGTCGATATACCTTTATAATGTTATGCTTTCTGATGTAAGAAAAAGGAGACTTACCATCAAGTAACTTTAAAGTAAGCTTTAAGTAACTTATAAACACACTATATACACACTATATACACAAGAGAGGTCTTTACCATGCCTCTGGTAGAAGCCTCTTACAATACTGAACAGACCAGTATTTATACCAGTCCAACAGGAAGTGACATGACAGGAAGTGAGGTATGTACACAGTTCATAGTTCATAGTTCACAGGAAGTGATGACATAACTTCCCGGAAGTTATCATTTTTATCACATTCTTCCCTCCTGCAGGATTAGGAGGCTGTGGTCTACCTTTTGGTCCGCAGCCGCCGAACAAGGAAGAGTCGCACCCGTTTGGATTCCCGTCGTAGAGGGTCGCTGGTCCCCTTACATGCGGTTGGCCATTGGTCAGAGTCTGTGTGGCCTGGATTGCCCTGTGAAGGGTCAGGGAGATCATGGCTTCGAGTACGAGCCCCAATAGGTTCAAAGTCGGACTGCCTCTGTTCAGAGGGAGGTGCAGAGCTGGTCTGTGGCGGATCAGTACTTTCATGCACGGTACTGGGAGGGTCGCAACCTTGAGCACGGGGTTCTACCAGCACCAAGCTAGTTGGTGTCCGATCAGGATCCTGGAGAGGGGTACCCGATAGGTCCCAAGAGTTTCCTGGTGAAAAGCATCTCCACAAAAGAAGCATTCCTTCCTAGATTGCCAAGAGGCTGCTAAAGTGGGGTCGTCCTCCTCTTCTTCATCAGAATTATCAGAATTAGATTCCCCCATGATAGGGTTCACCTGAGACCGCTTGAATTGTCTGGTTGCAGCTACAGCAGCAGATCGAGATCTGGGCAGCTGATAGAGGTCTGCATTTCTCTTTGCCAAATCCAATGAACAAGCTAGGTCAAAAGCTTTTTGTAGCTCAAGTGTTTTACTTTCTAGTAGACGCTGGCGTATAAATGGAGAGGCAAACCCGCAGATGAAAGCATCACGAATCATTTCTTGGCGGTACAGCTCAGCTGAGGCTGCCTGAAAGTTACAATCTACGCTGAGCCTGCGAAGTTCTTGCAGGAATTCGTCAATTGATTCCCCTGGCCCTCGTCGGGCTGTGACCAGTAGATGTCTAGCATAGACCTCATTTGGGGTCTTCGCATACAGTTTCTTAAGTGCCCGAATCACCTCTTCGTAATTATCCCAGTCATCAACATATTCGAACACTTTTGGGGTCACATAATTGACAAGTATCTTCAATTTAGCAGGAGCATCCGCTTTACATTCATCCAGAAAATTCTCAAAAGTACGATACCAATGCTTCCATACCCTGCCAGCTGCTGGTGTATTCGGGTCCAAGTCCAGACGAATAGGTCTAAGGATTTTCTCCATGATGGGTGGTTCCCTGGATCCTTAACTTCCGAGTTTGTCTGAAGGTCTAGTATTTGTCAGTGTAAATACTAAGTTACTTAAATTGATGTAAGAAAAAGGAGACTTACCATCAAGTAACTTTAAAGTAAGCTTTAAGTAACTTATAAACACACTATATACACAAGAGAGGTCTTTACCATGCCTCTGGTAGAAGCCTCTTACAATACTGAACAGACCAGTATTTATACCAGTCCAACAGGAAGTGACATGACAGGAAGTGAGGTATGTACACAGTTCATAGTTCATAGTTCACAGGAAGTGATGACATAACTTCCCGGAAGTTATCATTTTTATCACACTTTCATAAGAACTTAATAACATAAGAAATAGCAGCAGGAGTAGGCCAATCGGCCCCTCGAGCCCACTCCACCATTCAATAAGATCATGGCTGATCTGATCGTAACCTCAAATCTACTATCACTCTACATCCCACCCAAACCCATGTGATCGCCTGTGAGAGGCGAAAAACCAGATAAAAAACCCAATGGCCAATTTGGGAGAAAAAATCTGGGAAATTCCTCTCCGACCCATCTAGGCGATCGAAACTCGTCCAGGAGATCACTCTGTCCCTATATTTTCTACAGTACTTACCTTCTGTAAAAGGTGATCTCCACCCCAGCCAGGAACAGGAATGGAACCATCTCCTGAAATCTAACACATAATTAGAACACAAGAAGTAGGAGCAAAACCAGGCTACATGGCCCCTGGGCCCGCTCTGCTACCCACAGGGCCATGACCGTTCTCAACCTAGACTCATGTCCAATTTCCTGCCCGCTCCCCATAACCGCTAATTCCCTTTACTTCTAAGAAACTGTCTATTTCTGTTTTAAATTTATTTAATGATATAGCTTGCACAGCTTTCTGGGGCAGCAAATTCCACAGACCTACTACCCTCTGAGTGAAGAAGTTTCTCCTCATCTCAGTTTTGAAAGTGCAGCCCCTTATTCTAAGATTATTTCCCCTAGTTCTAGTTTCACCCATCATTGGGAAAATCCTCACCGCATCCACCCGATCAAGCCCCTTCACAATCTTATATGTTTCAATAAGATCGCCTCTCATTCTTCTGAACTCCAATGAGTAGAGTCCCAGTCTACTCAACCTCTCCTCATATGTCCACCCCCTTATCCCCGGGATTAACCGAGTGAGCCTTCTTTGTACTGACTCGAGAGCAAGTATGTATTTTCTTAAGTATGGACACCAAAACTGTATGCAGTATTCCAGGTGCGGTCTCACCAATAGCTTGTACAACTGCAACAATGCCTCCCTGTTTTTATATTCTATCCCCCTAGCAATAAAAGCCAACATTTCTTTGGCCTTCTTGATCACTTGCTGCACCTGCATACTAACTTTTTGAGTTTCGTGCACCAGGACCCCCAGATCCCTTTGTAATACAGTACTTTCCAGTTTCTTGCCATTAAGATAACAACTTGCTCTATGATTTTTCCTGCCAAAGTGCATAACCTCACACTTTCCAGTATTGTATTCCATGTGCCAAATCTCTGCCCACTTACTTAGCCTGTCTATGTCCCTTTGCAGGTTTTTTATGTCCTCCTCACTCGCTACTTTCCTTCCCATCTTTGTATCATCTGCAAACTTTGATATGTTACACTCGGTCCCCTCCTCCAAATCGTTAATATAGATTGTAATGAGTTGGGGACCCAACACTGACCCCTGCAGAACACCACTAGTTACTGATTCCCAGTCTGAGAACGAACCATTTATCCCAACTCCCTGCTTTCTGTTAGATAGCCAATCCTCCACCCATGCCAGAACATTATCCCCAATCCCGTGATTTTTTATCTTGAGCAATAATCTTTTGTGTGGCACATTGTCAAATGCGTTTTGGAAGTCTAAATAAACTACGTCCACTGGTTCCCCTTTATCCACCCTGTATGTTACTTCCTCAAAGAACTCAAGCAAATTTGTCAAACATGACTTCCCCTTCATAAAACCATGCTGACTTTGTCCTATTAAATTATGTTTATCCAAATGTCCCGTTACTGTCTCCTTAATAATGGACTCTAAAATTTTACCAACCACAGGCTAACAGGTCTATAGTTTCCAGCCTTCTGCCTACTACCCTCTTTAAATAAGGCTGTTACATTAGCAGTTTTCCAATCTGTCGGGACCTTTGCTGAGTCCAGAGAATTTTGGAAAATTATTACCAATGCATCCACAATCCCTACCGCCACTCCTCTCAAGACGCTAGGATGAAAGCCATCAAGTCCAGGGGATTTATCCGACTTGAGTCCCATTATTTTACCAAGTACCACTTCCTTAGTGATTTTAATCGTATTTAGCTCCTCCCCCCCCAGAGCCCCCTGTTTGTCCAGTGTTGGGATATTCTTAGTATCCTCTACCATAAAGACTGATACAAAATAATTGTTCAGTGTTTTTGCCATCTCCATATTTCCCACCATTAACTTCCCGGTCTCATCCTCTAAAGGACCAACATTTACTTTAGCCACCCTTTTTCTTTTTATATAACTGTAGAAAGTTTTGCTATCTGTTTTTATATTTTTTGCTAATTTACTTTCATAATCTATCTTCCCTTTCTTAATCAATCTTTTAGTTATTTTTTTGCTGTCTTTTAAAGACTTCCCAATCTTCTATCCTCCCACTAGATTTGGCTACCTTATATGCCTTTGTTTTTAGCCGGATACTATCCTTAATTACTTTACTTAGCCGCGGATGGCTATTTTTTCTTTTACACCCTTTTTTCCTCAGTGGAATATTTTTTTTTTGGAAGTTGTAAAATAACTCCTTAAATGTACACCACTGATCATGTACCATCTTACCCTTTAATCTATTTTCCCAGTCCACTCTACTTAATTCCGCTCTCGTACCTTCATAGTCTCCTTTATCAACTATATTGCCTACAATGTTGCCTATCTTTGTGCCATCGGCAAATTTGGATATGTGGCTATTCATGCCATCATCTAAGTCGGTAATGAATATTGTGAATAGTTGAGGCTCCAAAACAGATCTCTGCGGGATACCACTAGTCACATCCTGCCAATTACATACATAGAATCATAGACTGGTTACAGCATGGAAGATGGCCAGTCGGCCCGTCGAGCCCGCACTGGCTCTCAGCTAGTCCCACTCCACTGCCCTTTCCCAGTAGCTCTGCAAATTGTTTTCCTTCAGTTACTTATTCAACTCTCTTTTGAAAGATAAGACTGAGTCTGCCTCCCCCACCCTTTCAGGCAGTACATTCCAGATCTTAACCACTCGCTGTGTAAAACTTGTTTTTTTCTTACATTGACTTTGGTTATTTTGCCAATCACATTAAATCTCTCTATCTACTTTGTCCAGATCCCTCATGATTTTGAACAACTCTATCAAATCCCCTCTCAAACTTCTCTGCTCCAAGGAGAACAACCCCAGCCTCTCCAGTCTATCAATGTAACTGAAGTCCCTCATTCCTGGAATCATTCTCGTAAATCTTTTCTGCACCTTCTCTAAGGCCTTCACATCCCTCCCAAAGTGTGGTGCCCAGAATTGGACACAGTACTCCAGTTGGGGCCGAACCAGTGTTTTATGCAGGTACATCATAATTTCCACATTTTGTACTCTGTACCTCTATTGAGGGACCCCGTTTTAACTGCTTTCTCAACCTCTCCAGCCACTTCCAAAGATGTGTGCATGAACACCAACAGGGCTCTCTATTCATGCACCCCTTTCAGGATTGTACCGTTCAGTTTATATGTCTGCTTCTCATTCTTTCAACCAAAATGTATCACTTCACACTTTCCTGCTTTAAATTTCATCTGCCACGAATCCGCCCATTTCACCAGCCTGCTTATGTCTTCCTGAAGTCTATCACTCCCCTCCTAACTGGTCACTATAATTCCAAGTTTTGTGTCATCTGCAAATTTTGAAATTGTACCTTGTACACCCACATCCAAGTCATTAATATATATCAAGAAAAGCAGTGGTCCTCGAACCGACCCCTGGGAAACACCACTGTATACTTTCCTCCAGTCCAACAAACAACGTTTAACCAGTACTCTCTGTTTCCTGTCTCTTAATCAATTTCGTATCCATGCTGCCACTGTCCCTTTTATTCCATTGTCTAAAACTTTGTTGGCAAGTCTATTATGTGGCACTTTGTCAAACGCCTTTTGGAAATCCATGTACACCACGTCAACCGCATTACCCTCATCAACACTCTCTGTTACCTCATCAAAAACTCAATCAAGTTAGTTAAACACGATTTGCCTTTAACAAATCCGTGCTGTCTTTCCTTAATTAATCCACACTTGTCCAAGTGACTGTTAATTTGATCCCTGATTACTGTTTCTGAAAGTTTCCCCACTACCGGGGCTAAATTGACTGGCCTGTAGCTGCTGTGTTTATCTTTATGTTGAGATACCACGGCAAACGTGGGAGTCGAGACCAGAGCCAGTGAAACAGTACAGCTTTTTATTTCAGCCTCATGGCAAAACAGGAACTAGAAAAGCCCGCGCATCCACTTAAATACTTCCCAGACAGGAAGTGCTCCCGGCAGCCTGTCCCTGCGGGAAACAAGTTGCTGGAGGAAAGGGCCCCCAGCTGGGGGCTTCTGCTTAGACTGTCTGTGCCGCCGTGAGCGGATTATGTCCAGTGGTGGCGTGTCGCCACAGAGCTCCCCCCAGAATCTGCTTAGGAGGAGTGGACGAGTCGTGACGGTGGTCTAATGGTTCTGCCGCCGCGGCTCTGAGTGGTCGCCGGTCTGGTTGGTTGGGTCGGGCGGTTCGCCGCCGGCTGTGCTGGCTTGCCGGGGGGACGGCCTCTAGTTGGAGGCTGGGCCACGGGGACCTGTTCCCCTGGTTCGGTGTGTGCTGGTTTGAGCCGGTCAATGGAGACTGTGTCGACCCTGTCGCCGAGTCGCAGCATGAAGACCTTGTCCCCGGTTTGTAGTACCTCGTACGGTCCGTCGTACGGGGGTCGCAGGGGCCCACGGTGCGCGTCGTGTCGCACGAAGACGAAGCACGCCTGCTGTAAATTTGGCGGGACGTGAGGTGCGAGTTCGCCGTGTCGGTTGACCGGAAGTGGGGCGAACTGCTGAGCGGAAGAGAAAGAGTTGAGCCGCTGCTGTTCGGCCGACCAAGGCTTGGTAGGCTCCGGAAGGAATTCGCCTGGGACGCGCAGCGGTTGTCCGTAGACTAACTCCGCTGCCGAGGACTGGAGGTCTTCCTTGACCGCGGTGTGTAGGCCGAGTAGCACCCATGGCAGGCGGTCAGTCCAGTTACTGTCCTGCAGGCCGGCGCGGAGTGAGGCCTTGAGTGACCTGTGGAAGCGTTCACAAAGTCCGTTGGCCTGCGGGTGGTACGCCGTGGTGCGGTGGAGCGTCACCCCGAGGTTGCGTGCTGTGGCCGTCCAGAGTTCGGAGGTGAACTGGGCGCCTCTGTCGGAGGTTATGTCGGCCGGCACACCGAACCTCGCAACCCAGGTGTTAACGAACGCCCTGGCAATGTCGGCTGTGGTGGTGGAGGACAGCGGCACTGCCTCAGGCCAGCGTGTGTAGCGGTCGACCATCATGAGGAGATAAGTTTGGCCTTTGATGGCGGCAGGGGACCGACGATGTCGACGTGTACATGGTCGAAGCGGCGGCTGGGTACCTCGAAGTCTCCCAGGGGTGCTTTGGTGTGCAGCTGTACCTTAGCCCGTTGGCAGGCGAGGCAGGAGGTGGCCCAAGTCCGAACATCTCTGCTGAGGCCGCGCCAGACGAAGCGCTTGGAGAGGAGTTTGACAGATGCGCGGGAACCCGGGTGAGAGAGCCCATGGAGCGCGTCGAAGATGCGGCGGCGCCAGGTCTCAGGGACGACCGGCCTGGGGTGGCCGAGTGTGACGTCGCAAGTGACTGCCGTGGCTTCGGGCCCGTGCACGACCTTGGCTAGGCGTAGCCCTGGCAGGCTGGTAGCCGCCGAGAGGAGGTCTGGGTCCATGAGCTGGTCCACTGCTAGTTGTGCGTAGTCGACCGCGAGGTGATTCGCACAGACGGCGGGACAGGAAAGGCAGTCGGCGACCACGTTGTCTCTACCGGAGACATGCTGAATGTCCGTAGTAAACTCGGACACGGCCGCGAGCTGGCGTTGCTGCCTAGCGGACCAGGGTTCGGTGTGCTTGGCCATCGCGTATGTGAGTGGCTTGTGGTCCACATACGCGGTGAAGGGGCGGCCTTCCAGGAGGAACCTGAAATGGCGGACCGACAGGTGGAGCGCGAGAAGCACGCGGTCGAAAGTGGAGTATTTGACCTCCGGGGGGCGCAGTTGGCGGCTGTAGAAGGCAAGTGGCTGCCATGCGCCATTGACCCACTGCTCAAACACGGCCCCGACCGTGTGGTTGGAGGCGTCGGTGGTGAGCGCGACCCGGGCATCGGCCCTCGGGTGCGCGAGCAGAGTGGCGTCGGCGAGCGCGTTTTTGGTGGCGTCGAAGGCGGCTGCCGTGTCAGTGGTCCAGGCTACGTCCATCTTGCCGGATTTTCCTCGGAGGAGTCGTATAGGGGCTTCATGAGGGCTGCAGCTCTGGGGATGAACCTGTTGTAGAAGTTCACCATCCCGAGGAACTCCTGGAGGCCCTTGATGGTTGTGGGGCGGGGAAATTGCTGGACGGCCTGCACCTTGTTGGGCAGGGGGACGGCCCCAGCAGGGGTGATGCGGTGACCGAGAAAATCGATCTCGGTTAGGCCGAATTGGCACTTCGCCGGGCTGAGGATGAGCCCGTGTTGGGCTAGGCGCCTGAACAGGATGCGAAGGTGTTCGAGGTGTTCCTGTTTGGAGGAGCTGGCCATGAGAATGTCGTCTAGATAGACGAATAGGAAGTTCAGGTCCCGGAGGACTGAGTCCATAAGGCGCTGGAAAGCCTGTGCTGCATTCTTGAGGCCGAAGGGCATCCTCAGGAACTCGAACAGGCCGAATGGGGTGATGACGGCCGTTTTGGGGATGTCCGCGGTGTGTACGGGGACTTGGTGGTAACCGCGCGCCAGGTCGACTTTGGAAAAGACGGTTCATCCGGCCAGTCGAGCCGAGAAGTCCTGGATGTGTGGCACTGGGTATCGATCGGGGGTGGTGGCGTCGTTGAGGTGGCGGTAGTCCCCGCAAGGGCGCCAGCCTCCGCCGGGCTTGGGGGCGATGCGGAGGGGCGAGGCCCAAGGGCTGCTGGAGCGGCGGATGATGCCGAGTTGTTCCATGGTGGTGAACTCGGCCCGCGCGATTTCCAGCTTGGCCGGGTTGAGTCTGCGGGCGTGGGCTGAAACTGGGGGGCCGGTGGTGGGGATATAGTGTTCCACACCGTGCTTGGCGGCTTTGGCCTAAAAGGTCGGGTTAGTGATGGCGGGAAACTCAGCTAGGAGTGCCGAGTGGTCGTCCGTGGCTCTGGCGAGGCAGTAGGTCGTCAGGCCGGCCGAACGGGCCGGGGTAAAGTCGCCGGGGATGGGGGCCATTGTGTTGATGTCGACGAGGCGGTGCCTCGGAATGTCGACAAGGAGGCCGTGGGCGCGTAGGAAGTCGGTGCCGATGAGTGGGCAGAGGACCTTGGCTGTGAGGAACTCCCAGCGGTAGCGGCGGCCCGCAAGGTCGAGCGTGACCATGCGGGTGCCATATGTGCGAATGTCAGAGCCGTTGGCTGCAGCCAGTGTGATACCCCATGTGCCGCGTTGGATCTCGAGGGCGCAGGCGGGGGTGATGCTGTGCTGGGCCCCTGTGTCGCACAGAAATCGGCGGTTGGTTCTGTCGTCAGTGACGTACAGTAGGGGCTCCTTCTGCCCCGCGGCCATCACGGGGGCCGGTGCGGGGTGGGGTTTGAAGGTACACGGTGGCGTGCAGCGTTGAGCCCTAGCGCCAAAACGGGTGTGGTAGTAGCAGTGACCCAGAGTGGTAGGGCGGTCGGGCCTAGCGGCCCGGGAAGACCGCGTGGTCGTTGCCGTGAGGTCGGGCGCGACGTCGCGAGCGGCCTGTGCAGAGAGCAGCCGGTCGGCCTTTTCGGCTATATCATTCAAGTCTGTGGAGTCGGACTCCACAATGAGCGGGCGGATGCTGGCGGGGAGCTGCCGAATGAAAAGCGTGCGAAAAAGGGCGCCGGGATTTTTGTCGTCTGAGAGGGACAGCATGTGGGAAAGCAGGTCTGATGGTGAAGCGTCACCAAGGCCGGGGAGGTCCAGGAGTTGGCAGTGGCGCTGGTAAGAGGACGTTTGAAATTTTTTAAGTAGCGCAGCCTTCAGATGTTCGTACTTGCCCTCCGTTGGTGGATTCTGCAGCGCTGCCCAAACCTTGGGGACTGTAGCGTAGGTGAGCGAGGCGATAAGGTAGTCGTACTTCATGGCGTCGACTGTAATGCCTTTCAGCCGGAATCTGGACTCAGCTTGAACGAACCAGGCTTCGGCGAGGTTCTCCCAAACGTCTGGTAATTTAACCGTGACTGCGTTTGTATCCACCATGCTAGCTTAGGATTCGTCCTGAGCGTCGGGGTCACCCGTGTTGAGATACCGCGGCAAACGTGGGAGTCGAGACCAGAGCCAGTGAAACAGTACAGCTTTTTAGTTCAGCCTCATGGCAAAACAGGAACTAGAAAAGCCCGCGCATCCACTTAAATACTTCCCAGACAGGAAGTGCTCCTGGCAGCCTGTCCCTGCGGGAAACAAGTTGCTGGAGGAAAGGGCCCCCGGCTGGGGGCTTCTGCTTAGACTGTCTGTGCCGCCGTGAGCGGATTATGTCCAGTGGTGGCGTGTCGCCACATTTACACACTTTTTGAACAATTGTGTAGCATTGGCAATTCTGCAGTCCTCTGGCACCACCCCGTAACTATGGAGGATTGGACTATTATGGCCATATTACACCTACCCATTGTCCCTGCTCTCTGTCTCCTGCTGCCATGCCAATTTCCCCTTATGCTTAATGTAATGGGCAGGGCATGTAATGGGTGGCCGATCCGATACTGCTCATTTTGAGGTACCATACAAGACCAATCTCTATCACAATCGATTCCAAGTTTTACTGAGCAAAACATTTTTAAAAACAGCTAAAAGTGATACTGAAAATTCCGCAGAAAAGTGCTAATGTTAATTAAGTGCTAGATAAATATTTATTAATGCGAAATAATAAATATGTACAATACACTTTCTCGTATTCAAACTTGTTTACAGCATTATTGTTGGAAAATACGATAATTTACGAGCATTTTAATTCCACTGTTTGAGCGATTTGTAGAATACCTTGGTTGATATGCGTTATTGAGTTACAGTTTCAAATAAAAGTACGAAATTAGTTAAATAGATTAAAGAAACAGCGAAAGATTTTAGGTTATATAGCAGCATAACATCTATCAGAAAACTTCCCAAAATTGCTTCAAAAAGACAATGGTCTATTTAATTTATGATTGGTGTTATTTATTGAGGGAAGGACAGCGACTAGGACATTGATCTCTTCTTGGAATTGTACTGTGAGATATCTATTTATCACTAGAATATGGGAACAGTTCCACATTTCCTCTGAAGGGCGTTTCCACATCCTCCCCTGAATTTCTGTATGGCATAGATCCATGGCAAGCGGCTGTCCATCAGTGGCTCACCCCGGTGATCACTCCTCATGGAAAGCCCTGAGAGTGAGTTCACCAGGTTATTTTATCATGGGAGAGATCACAGCCGAGCGCAATCTGATTCTCAAGCACATCCACAGATGCACTCTTTCCAAGGTCACTTCATTGTGATCAACAGTGAAAACTTCAATGGTTTGAGGAGAAGGCCCATCACAATGACTAGCACTACCTAATCAGAATAACTAAGGATGTGCAATAAACTAGATTGTGACAACTTCTCCCCATCCCAATTTTTAAAGCTGCTGATATTTCCTGCCTCTGATCGCAAGCGTGCAGAAATGAATTGTAGCATTGTTACAGTTGTTACAGTTGTCTCCCACCTGTGCCTTAACTCGGTCCAGATCTACCTTTGCACCGTGGTCTGTGTCACTCAGTTTCTAGCAGTACACGTAACAAGTGAGCCATCAGGACATTAATTTACCATACCTTATGTTCCTATTTTAATTTACATTTACTTCAGATAAGAAAGCTGACACAACATAGCGATCTAAAAGTGAGAGAGTTGCAGAATATTTAAAGTAAAGCTTTAAGAAATAGCTGTTACATTTTAAGGCTCTTTGTCCAGTTAATTATATCATCTGATCAAGAACAGATATTTCTTGTAAAATGAATTCATAGTGTACAATTCATTTTTTTGGATTATAAAGATATAAGTTAGTAACCGACTCAAAGCTGAATTCTAAAGTTTAGGCCCAGGCGTCTAAAACAAATAGCTAGCATTCGCAAAAGGGCAGAACAAATTCTTGTCTGATAGTCATCCATGCATCACCCAGCCTCCGTCCTTTTTCAGTCTTCACAAAGTTTAAAAACATAAGAAATAGGAGCAGGAGTAGGCCATTCGGCCCTTCGAGCCTGCTCCGCCATTCTACGAGATCATGGCTGATCTTCTGCCTCAACTCCATTTAGCGGCCCTATCACCATATCCATTGATGCCCTTACTAGTCAGAAATCTATCGACTTCTGTTTTGAATATACTAAATGACTGAGCCTCCACAGCCCTCTGGTGTAGAGAATTCCAAAGAGTCACCACCCTCTGTGTGCAGAAATGTCTTTAATCTCAGTCACGAATGGCCTATCCTTTATCTTGAGGCTGTGGCCCTGGGTTCCAGACTCCCCAGCCAAGGGAAGCTTTCTCCCAGCAACCAACCTATCAAGCCCAGTAATAATTTTGTATGCTTCAGTAAGAGCCCCCCTCATTCTTCTGAATTCAAGAGAATGCAGGCCCAGTTTACTCAATCTCTTCTCATACGACAGTCCCGCCATCCCAGGAATCAATCTCGTGAACCTCCGTTGCACTCCCTCTACGGCAAGTATATCCTTCCTTAGGTCAGGAGAACAAAATTGTACACAGTACTCCAGGTGTGGTCGCATCAAGGCCCTATATAATTGAAGTTAGACTTCTTTACTCTTGCACTCAAATCCTCTTGTACTGAACACCAGCATACCATTGGCCTTCCTAATGGCTTGCTGCAACTGCACATTCACTTTCAGTGACTCATGTACAAGGACACCCAGGTCTGTTTGAGCATCTGCATTCCCCAATCATTCGCCATTTAGGAAATAATCTGCATTTCTGTTTTTTCTACCAAAGTGGATAACTTCACATTTATCCACATGATATTCCATTTGCCATGTTCTCGTCCACTCACTGAGCCTTTCGAGATCCCCCTGATGCCTCTTCACGTCCTCTTCACAACTGATGCTGCTACCTAGCTTTGTATCATCAGTAAATTTGGAAATGTTACATTAATTCCACTCATCCAAATCATTGATATGGATTGTGATTAGCTGGTATTGTCGAATGTTTAATATTCAATTGGTGCACAGCAAGGTCCCACAAAAACAGAAGAGTGAATAACAGGACGATTTGTTTCTTTAGCGTTCGTTGAGGTAGGGCACTGTCAAACCTCCTGGCAAAAGCGTCATTGGAGCTTTAACTTCCAAGTATGCAGGCGGACTGGCATTTTTTTAATAACTCATGCAAAAGACGGCACCACCAGCACTAGTGCTCTCCCTCAGTAAAGCAGAGAGTTGTTTTGAAGAATATGCTCAAATCCTGTTGTAGACTTTGAATCTAAGCCCTTTCAGCTTTCTGTATAAATCAATCAAATTTTCCACAATGATCAGTATCGGGGATGCAATAAACTTATGAAAGGGAAATCCTGTTTGACAAACCTACTGTATTTCTTTGAGGATATAACTAGTGGAGTAGACAAAGGGGAACTGTTAGATGTGGTGCATTTGGATTTTCATAAGGCCTTCGATAAGGTCCCAAACATAAGGTTGGTGAATGAAATTAGTGCACATGGAATTGGGGGTATATACTAGCATGGATTGAGAATTGGTTAACAGACAGAAAATAAAGGAAGGGTAAACGAGCCTTTTTCAGTATGGTGATTAGTGGGGTACCACAAGGATCGGTGCTTGGGCCCCAGCTCACAATCTATATCAATGATTTGGATGAGCGGAATAAATGTGACTTTTCCAAATTTGCTGATGATACAAAGCTAGGTAGCAGCATCAGTTGTGAACAGGACGTGAAGAGGCATCAGGGGGATCTCGAAAGGCTCAGTGAGTGGACGACAACATGGCAAATGGAATATAATGTGGATAAATGTGAAGTTATCCACTTTGGTAGAAAAATCAGAAATGAAGCGGCCCTGATGATGTCACATGATGACACATCATCAGCCGGTTTCCTTATGTGGCCATGCGCAAATTGTTTTTGACATTTCTGCTGTCAGTGCTCTACAGCATTGAGGTATTGCAAACACTGATCTCCCATGACTCACTCCATATGCTTATGGAGGGTGTCACAGCACGCAGGGAGGTCCTCTTCCCTTCCCATGGACGGAAGCGAACTCCCCAGGAGATCAACGCCGCCTGATTGCACATTGCACAGGAGAACACAAACAGGGGTGCCGTTAGGAGAGCCAGGCTGCAGTTGTGCAATTCTTTCAATGATCTCAGTAGATCACAAAACATTACTGCAAAGACTCACTCAACCTCATCCTGCTGTGCCACTCATCACATCCCCATCACTCTGCCTTCCCTACCTTACCCCTGCACAACCTTACTCACACCAACTTACCTTGCACCTCCACCCATTCCTCCCTATCTACATTATCAGTTCCCCATCTCAATAGCCAACACTCACCCTCATCCTAGTCCAATCTTAACAACTAACAACACACTAGGGTAGGCACTTGAGTGTTTTAGCCAATGCACATGTGAATTTTCGGCTGTCAAATATTGAAATCTTCATTTCAACACTTTGCGTTCATGGAAAGATTTGTGTGCACCGTTGGAAGTGGCTTCGTGAGTTGCAGGACATGGTGACACATAATGGTATGACTGCAATGGGGAGATTGTGAAAGAAATGGCTTGGGCATTGTAGGGATCCTTTATGCTGTTGGTGTGGGGTGGTGCCAACCTGGTGCATTATGTGGCAGACAGGGTATACAGCTTCAAGTGAAGTAAATCTGGCTATGGTAAGAACATCCCTGGCGTCCTGGGCAGCAGTATGGTCGGGCACTGTTGCCCTGTGTCCTGTGTGGCATCAGCTGATTGCGGAGAGGGTTGGTGTTTTTTGGCGCTGCTGTGTGCCTGGTGCTGCTGGTGTTGGGCTTTATCTTGGTGGGATTCTGAGGACCAAGGTGAGATAGTTTAAATGGCACCGATGCTGATGTAATAGATGGCAGGTGAAGTTAAAATTACGGAAGCGTATCTGTCAATGGTCAGAGAGGTTGTTCCAATAACGTGGCACTAGACAGTGAGATAGCTCCAAATCCTTTCAAGCAGCATAAAGCTCAATCTGTCTTCCAAATGCAACACGCAACAGTTTTTGAGCTTGGAAAGTGAATAGCTATGAGATGGGATCGTTTATACCACTTTTGCAGCTGTGAAGTAATCAGATAATTCAGTGCTGAATCTACTCACGGCCGGCTGAGCTGACGTGACCACCTAGCAGCCTATATCCCGTAGGGGAACATTTAAAGCTGAAAGACAAGATTAAAATAGTAGTTAAGTGCCTCTTAACAATCTCTTAATGATCTAAATTGACTTCCCCGCCGCTTGGTGTCGGGATTGTTCAGGGCTGACAGACCGGGCATCTGGGAGACCAGCATGGAGGCCAGTTGACAGTGGGATACCCGACCCGCTGTTAAAAAAAATCCCACCCGACCCGCCACCGAGCGTACCCGCTGACCCCTACGAAAAATCACCCCCCAGCATCCACCCTGTCAACTCCCTTAAGAATTTGATATGTTTCAATGAGATCACCTCTCATTCTTCTAAACGCTAGTGATTATAAACCTGGGCAAATCAATCTCTACTCATAGGACAATCCGCCTCATCCCAGCAATGAGTCTGGTGAACCTTCGCGGCACTCCCGCTGAGGCAACTATATCCTTCCTTAGGATGGTCAAATCCAAGATGGGTAGAGTTCAAAATTAATATATTTTTATAAAGCTAAACGTTGGTGCGTCCAAAAATAGAGTTTCATTGGTAAATAGATTAAAATGAACAGAAACCGAAACGGGAGGCATATGATTAAAATCAGGTACAACATTATTCACGGCATATACACGATGGGCTGAATGGCCGCCTTCTGTGCCGTAAAATTCTATGATTCTATGATTCAATTGATGAGGATTGTGAGGAAAATAGAAAAAGTAGTGAGCAGGCGAGAAAGGGAGGTTGTAAGCGTTAAAAGGAATGTGGCAAATAAGATGAACAGTAATAAAATCGGAAAGAGCAAGTGTTTTGAAAAGCATATAAGAGTAAAATAGTTAAGCTGACCTTAGGATCAGTCATGATTGAAGAAGGGAGCCTACTTTTGGAGGATAAAGTTACGGCAGAGATAGTAAATACATATCTTGCATTATTTGTTGAAAATAGGGGAAACTGAAAATGTTCTAGAGCAGGCTCTGAGGAGGCTCAAACATTCAAATTGTTCGAATGGCCTGAAGAGTATCCGCAGAATCACAGCACATAACGATCATCACAGGAGGAGGCATTTCGGTCCATCGTGGCTGTGCCTGCCCTGTCCAATTAGTGACACTACTATCCTCTTTCTCCAAAGCCCTGAAAATGTTTTCTATTGAAGTATTTACCATATTCCTTTCTGAAAGTTATTATTGAATCTGCTTCCATCACACTTTCAGGCATTGTATTCCAGATCATAAGAACGCACTGCATTAATATTTTGTCACATGTGTCGCCTCTTGTTCTTTTGCCAATTAACTTAAATCTGTGTCCTTCAGTTACCGAACATTCAGCTACTGGAAACAATTTCGCATTATTTACTCTATCAGAAGCATATGAATATATATATCCAAATCTCCCCTTAACCTCCTCTGTTCTAAGGAGAAAAATCCCAGTTTCTCCGCTCTCTCCACGTAACTAAAATATTTCATTCTTGATCGTAAATCAGACCTGCACCATCTCTAAGGCGTTGACATCCTTTCTAAAATGTGGTGCCCAGAATTGGCTACAGTACTCCAGTTGAGGCCTAACCATTGTTTTCTGAAGGTTAAGCAGAACTTCATTTCTTTTCTAGTCCTCTATTAATAAAGCCAAGCATCCCGTACGCCTTGCAAACAGCCTTCTAAACTTGTCCTAACCAAATTAGTCACAATACTGAGGAGGAGCAATTCCTGGAGTGTATACGGGATGGCTTACTGGACCAATATGTGGAGGAACCAACTAGAGATCCAGCCATCTTAGACTGGGCATTAGGTAATAAGAAAGGATAAATTCACAATGTTATTGCACGAGGCCCCTTGGGGAGGAGCGATCATAATATGATAGAATTCTTCGTTAAGATGGAGAGTGAAGTAGTTGACTCAGAGACTCGGGTCCTCAGTTTAAATAAAGGAAACTACGATAGTATGAGGCGAGAGTTGGCTAGGAGGGATTGCAGAATGTTACTTAAAGAGTTGATGGTGGATAGGCAATGGCAAACATTTAATGATCGCATTGAAGAATTACAGAATTTTTACATCTCTGTTTGGCATAAAAATCAAACAAAAAAGGTGACTCAAACGTGGCTAACAAGGGAAATTAGGATAGCATAAGATCCAAGGAGAGGACATATAAATTGGCCAGAAAAAGCAGCAAAACTGAGAATTGGGAGCAGTTTAGGTTTCAGCAAAGGAGGACAAAGGGATTAATTAAGAGGGGGAAAATAGAATATGAGAGTAAGCTTTCAGGGAACATAAAAACTGACAGTAAAAGCTTCTACAGATATGTGAAGAGAAAAAGATTGGTGAAGACAAGCGTAGGTCCCTTGCAGTCAGAATCAGGAGAATTTATAATGGGGAACAAAGAAATGGTGAACTAATTAAATACATACTTTTATTCTGTCTTCACAAAGGAGGACACAAATAACCTTCCAGAGATGTCGGGGAACATAGGTTCAAATGAGAGGGAGGAATTGAATGAAATCAGTATTTGTGGGAAATAGTGTTAGGGAAATTGACGGAATTGAAGGCCAATACATCCCCAGGGCCTGATAATCTACATCCTAGGGTACTTAAGGAAGTGACCCTAGAAATAGTAGATGCATTGCTGGTCATCTTCCAAAAATCTATAGACTGTGGAATAGTTCCCATGGATTGGAGGGCGGCTAATGTAACCCCACTATTTAAAAAATGTGGTAGAGAGAAAATGGGGAATTATAGACCGGCAAGCCTGACATCAGTAGTGGGGGAAATGCTACAGTCCATTATAAAAGATGTAATAGCAGAGCACTTGGAAAACAGTGACAGGATTGGACAAAGTCAACATAGATTTACAAGAGGTAAATCATACTTGACTAAACCACTGGAATTTTTTGAGCATGTAACTGCTACAATAGATAAGGGAGAACCAGTGGGTGTGATGTTTTTGGACTTTCAGAAGGCTTTCGAAAACGTCTGCCATAAGTCATTGGCGTGCAAATTTAAAACACATGGGATTGGGGTTAAGGTACTGACATGGATAGAGAACTGGTTGGCAGACAGGAAGCAAAGAGTTGGAATAAATGGATATTTTTCTGAGTGCCAGGCAGTGACTAGCGGGGTACCGCCGGGACTGCTGTTCGGACCCCAGCTATTCACAATATATATTAATCATCTAGACGAGGGAACTATATGTAATATCTCCAAGTTTGCAGACGACACAAAGCTGGGTGGGCGTGTGTGCTGTGAGGAGGATGCAGAGAAACTCCAGTATGATTTGGACAGTTTGGGTGATTGGGCAGATGAATGGCAGATGCAGAATAATGTGGATAAATTCGAGATTATCCACCTTGGTGGCAAAAACAGAAAGACAGATTATTATCTGAAAGGCAATTGATTGGGGAAAAGGGAAGTGCAACGAGACCTGGGTGTCCTTGTGCACCAGTCACTGAAGGTAAGCATGCAGGTGCAGTAGGCACGTAAGAAGGCGAATGGCATATTGGCCTTCATAGCGAGAGGATTCGAGTACAGGAGCAAGGATGTCTGGCTGAAGTTGTACAGGGCCTTGGTGAGGCCACATCTTGAGTATTGTGTGCAGTTTTGGTCGCCTTATCTGAGGAAGGATGTTCATGGCATGGAGGGAGTGCAGTGAAGATTCATGAGACTGATACCTGGGATGGCAGGAATGACGTATGAAGAGAGATTGAGTCGTTTAGGCTTATATTCGCTAGAGTTTAGAAGAATGACCGGGGACCTCATTGACACTTATAAAATTCTAACATTACTAGACAGACTAGATGCAGGAAGGATGTCCCCGATGGCGGGGGAGTCCAGATCCAGGGGTCACAGTCTAAGGATAAGGTGCAAGCCATCTGGGACTGAGATGAGGAGGAATTTCTTCACCCAAAGAGTGGTGAACCTGTGGAATTCTCTACCACAGAAGGCAGTTGAGGCCAACTTATTAAATATATTCAATAATGAGTTAGATATATTTCTTAAGGCTAAAGGGATCAATGGATATGGGGAGAAAGCAGGGACAAGGTACTGAATTTGGATGATCAGCCATGAGCTCATTAAATGGCGGAACAGGCTCGAGGGGCCGAATGGCCTACTCCTGCTCCTATCTTCTATGTTTCTATGTCCTGCTACCTTCAAAGACTTGCATTAAATTTCATCTGTCATGTGTCTGCACATTACATCAGTATGCCTATGTTCTCTGGAAGTATGTTACTAACCTCCACAATGTTTGCTATATTTCAGAGAATCATAAGAACATAAAAAATAGGAGCAGGAGTAGGACATACTGCCCCTCAAGCTTGCTCCGACAATCAATACGATCATGGCTGACCTACAACCTCAACTCAACTTTCCTGCCTTAACCCCATATCGCTTGATTACCCTAGAGTCCAAATATCTACCTTTCACAACATTGAGAATAGTCCACGACTGAGCATCCACAGCCCGTTGGGGCAGAGAATTCCAAAGATTCGCAACCCTCTGAGTGAAGAAGTTCCTCCTCGTCTCAGTCTAAAAAGACTGGCACTTTATCCTGAGACTATGCCCCCTAGTTCTGGACTCACAAGCCATGGGAAATAACCTCTTAGCATCTATCATGTCAGTATCCCTCGGAATCTAATATGTTCGGATGAGAGCACCTCTCATTCTTCTAAATTCCAAAGAGTATAGGCCTTATGTACTCAATCTCAGCTCATTGGAGAACCCTCTCATCCCAGTGATCAGTCTAGTGTACCTTCGTTGCACCACCTCTAAGGCAAGTATATCCTTCCTTAGATAAGGAGACCAAAACTGTACACAATACTCTAGGTGTAGTCTCATCAAAGCCCGGTACAATTGTAGCAAGGCTTCCTTACTCTTGTACTCTAACACCCTAGTAATAAAGGCCAACATGCCATTTCCTTCCTAATTGCTCGATGTACCTGTATGCTAACTCTCTGGGATGGAGTTTGTCAATGGGGGCGCGATGGCGGCAGGATGCTGGTTGTTGGGTTTAATCCCGCCCCTGACGATATCCAGCCAAACCACTCTATTTTCCCTTGATTGACCTTGTTGAGCCCGTGCGCTTAGCCGGCCAATTAAGGGAAAGCTGGTGAAAGTGTATGACGTTTCGTCTGTCAAAAATTTTTGAAAGATGAATTGTCAGCGTTTGGCAGCTTTGAGAATCTGTCAAACACTGACAATCTCTGTTCTGAGGTGAGCCCTTGTACTGAAGGCTCACCAAACCGCTTTCCTCGGCAGAAATCAGATGGCTGTTGCATTTGGGAATGCAGCAGCCATTCTGTCATCTTGCCATTGAGATGAAGCAGCTCAGGATGCCCAAGGGTTGAAGCCTGCAGGAAGAATCAAAGGTAAGTAAACGTTTTCTAACACTTTACAATCACTTCTCATAATTACATCTCCATACCTGCAACCATGACTTACCTCCACAGCGGACTTTTCGACGTCTCCCATTCCCGCAGACCAACTGCTCACCTCACTGACCCTGGCGAGGTTCGCAGCCGTCGGAAAGCCCGCACTTGCAGGGGTTAAATGGGGATACGTCTCTTAACTTCCTGTTAACTATCTGTTAACAGGCAGTTAATTGGCTGTAATCTCTTTCCCGCCTCGAGGGTTCTTGCGCGAGTCAGGGACCTGCCTCCCGGGAAGATGGCAGGGAGGTGGATTGGGAGCTCGTTCTGTATCCGCTCTCAGGTACCGCCATTTTTCTGGCAGTTCCGCCCCCATACCCGCCTCCCCACAGCTGGGAAAATTCCCCACTCTCTGTTTCTTGTGCGAGGACATCTAAATCTCTCTGTACACAAACATTTAATAGCTTCTCTCCATTGAAAAAGTATTTTCTGGTTTTCTATTCTCCCCAGCAACGTGAATAACCTCAACATTTCACCACATTATACTTCATCTGGCACCTTATTTCTCAATCACTTAACCAGTCTATATCCCTTTGCAGGCCATTGGCGACCTCCTCACAACATCCTTTCCCACCTAACTTTGTTTCATCAGCAAATATTGCACTCGCTTCCTTCATCCAAATCATTAATATAGATTGTAAATAGATGTGGTCCAAGCACTGATCCTTGCGGCACACAACTAGTTACCCTCTGCCAATCTGAACGTGACCCCGTTTATCCAACTCTCTGCTTTCTGTCCATTAACCAATCCTCTATCCATGCTAATGTATTACCTCGACTTCCATGAGCCATTATCTGTGTGTAACAACCTTTTGTAAGGCACTTTGTCGAATGCCTTTTGGAAATCCAAATACACTACATCAAATGGTTCTTCTTTATCTACCCTGTTAATTACATTCTCAAAAGCTTAAATAAATTTGTCAAACACGATTTCCCTTTCATAAAACCGTGTTGACTCTGTCACATCATAATGGCCCAGAAATTCGGGTCGGGGGCTTTCCGCGGGTGCAAGCCCCCGACCTGCACTTACCTAGTGCGCCGGCCGTTGAGCTGTGGGCCCGCATGGGATCCGATCCTGGGCCTCCTCCAACTGCTGGTGCGAGGGGCTTGCACATCCCAGGGGCTCAGTTAGTTTGATGCATCCCCTGGGATCACGTGGACAATGGAGAGCAAATGGTAGCAGGGAATGCTTCATTCATTAGTTTGACAGGAAGAGCTGTCAAACCTATTAATACTATATGCCCCACAACATCTCTAAAACTTTAAATAATTTTTTTTAAATCACATTTTTAAAATAAATATAAATTATGTGAAATAACTATTTTAAACAATAATTTAAATTTTTGAAAAAATTTATTACATTTTCTAACGGGGCTAAAAATAAACTTAACTTTCTTTAGATATTTAAAAATAATAAACCTGTGGAAAAAATGTAAAATTTTAATTAATTCACAACTTACCTTGTTAAAAGCAGGCCTTGCAAAAAAGCGTAAGTTCGATGCGCACGCACTGCCTCTCCAGCGTATGCGTTCCACCTGTCAACCCCTTCTTTCAGGGGAATGGAAGTGCCGGTTTCCCATGCATGCGCAGTGCATGCACGAAACCGGCACTTTCATTGGGCCTACGCGTGAGTAGCCAGTGCGTACTCACGTGTTGGGTCCCGAATTTCTGGGCTACAATCATTTTCTAACTGCCCTGTTACCAATTCTTGATGTCAGGCTAACTGGCCTGTAATTCCCTGTTTTCTCGCTCCCTTCTGTCTTGAATAGCGGGATTAAATTAGCTACCTTCCAATCCATTGGGACCTTTCGAGAATCTAGAATTTTGGACGATCACAACCAATGCATCCACTATCGCTGCAGTCACTCTTTTAGAACACTAGGATGTAATCTATAGGGTCCAGGGGATTTGTCAGCTTTAAGCGCATTCGTTTCCCAAGTACATTTTCACTACTGATATTAATAACTTTAACTTCCTCACTCTCAATAGCCCCTTGGTTCCCTACTATTGTTGGTAGACATTTTGAGTCTTCTACTTTTAAGGCAGGTGCAACATATTTATTTTAGCTCAATTACATTTCCTTGTTCCCCAATAGAATTTCTCGTGTCTCTGAGGGTCCAGCGCTTGCTTTTGCTACTCGCTTCATTTTTACATACTTGTAGAAGCTCTTACAATCTGCTCTGATATTTTTGCTAATTTATTCTCATATTCCATTTTCATCCTTTTTATCATTTTATGGTCATCATTTGCTGGTTTCTAAAGCTCATCCAATCATGAGGCTTACTACTATTCTTCACAATATTATAAGCCTCTGCTTTTAAGCTAATACTAGCATTAGCTTCTTTAGTTTTGGATCACTTTTCCCGTGGATTTTTATTTTTCCGTGGAATGTATATTCGTTAAGAATATTGGAATATTTATTTAACTGTTTTCCAAAGCTTATCTACCATCATAACTTTTAATCTAGTTTCCCTATGCACCTTAGCCAACTCGCCCCTCATACCTACATAATTGGCTTTATTTATTTTTAAAACTCTAGTTTCGGACTCAAGAATATCACTCTCAAACTTAAAGTGAAATTCTATCATATTATGACCACTCTTCCCGAGAGAATCATTTACTATGCGATAACTAATTACCCCTCTCTCATTACACAAGACTAGATCTATAATAACCTTTTCCATGGTTGGTTCCATGACAGATTGTTCTCGGAAACTGACTTGAATGCATTCTATGAACTCGTGCTTCAGACTACACTTGCTATTTGATTTGCCCAATCTCTATGAAGATTAAAGTCCCACATAATTATTGCTTGTTACCAGCTCCTATTATTTCTCGATTAATACTCTTTCCGACGGTATAGCTACTATTAGGGGGCCTATAAACTACTCCCACCATTGTTTTCCGCCCCTTCTTATTTCTTGATTCTACCCATACTGATTCTACTTCCTAATCTTCCAAGCCAAGCTCCTTTCTCGATACTCTCCTTAAGTCATCCTTAATTGTCAGGGCTACCTCATATCCTGTTCTAGCCTGCCTGTCTTTTTGAAGCGCCAATTACCCTGGAATATTTAATTCCCAAACTTGTTCACATTGTCTCTCTAATGTCTATTATATCAAAGCCATATTTCCCTATTTGTGCGACTAAATCATCTATCGTATTACGGGTGCTTGGTGCATTCATATAAAGGGCCTTACATTTTAAATTAATGCCAGTATAACCTGCTTTGAACTTATTTGCTGATGTACTGTAACTTTTAAAATCTCTGTCCCCTCCTTTCCCACACTGCTTATTTTAGTCAATTCACTGCACTGCTCTATTTCCTTGAAATTTCTCTTTAGATTACTAAATTTCCCCTCACCTGCTCCCAACACCACCTTTTTAGTTTAAAACACTATCTACAGCTCTAGCTAATCAATTCACCACGACACTGGTCCCAGCCCGATTTCAGTGGAGTCCGTCCCAACAGAACAGCTCCCTCTTTCGCTAGTACTGGAGCCAGTGCCCCATCAATTAAAACCCCTTCCTCCCACACCTCTCTTTGAGACACGCATTTATACCTCTAGTCTCATTGTCCCTATGCCAGTTTGTGCGTGGTTCAGGTAACAATCCAGATGTTATTACCTTTCTGAGTCTGCTTATTAATTTAGAACATACCTCCTCCAACTCCCTCAGCAGAACCTCGTTCTGAGTTCTACCTCTGTCATTGGTTCCTACCTGGACCATCACAACTGGATTGTCCCCCTCCAACTCCAATTTCTTCTCCAACCATGAGGAGATATCCTGAACTCGGGTCCCGGGCAGGCAACACAGTCTTCAGTACTCCTTGTTGCAGCTGCAGACAACACTATCTATTTATCTGACTATACTGTAGCCTACCACTACCACATTAATTTTTAGTCCCACCACTTGAATGGCCTCCTGTACCACGGTGCCGTGGTCAGTTTGCCCATCCTCCCTGCAGGCCTTGTTCTCATCCATACAGGTAGCAAGTAACTCGTACCTGCTGGTCAAGGTCAGGGGCTGAGGCTCCTCCATCACTATATCCGGGGTCCCCTTAACTTTCTGACGTGCAGTCACACACTGCTGTCCTTGAACATTGACTAACTTTAAAGTACTACTTAACCTAAGGTGTGTGACTGCATCCTGGATCAAAGTGTCCAGGTTAATCTGCCTCTCCCTGATGCATTGCAATGTCTGCAGGTCGGACTCCAGCTCAACCAATCTGAGCCGAATTTCCTCGAGCTGCAGTAAGTTACCATAGCGGTGATTGTTCGGCATCTCGTTGGTCTCCATCAACTCCCACATGCTGCATTTATGTTATACAACCTGCATTGCCATCTCTATCAAAACTTATATAATTCCTATAATTAGTTACAGTTTTTCATTCAAACGAATATTTAACGTTTCATAGAAACAAAGAAGATAGGAGCAGGAGTAGGCCATTCGGCCCCTCGAGCCTCCTCCGCCATTTAATGAGATCATGGCTGATCATCCAATTGAGTACCCTGTCCCTGCCTTCTCCCCATATCCCTTGATCCCTTTAGCCTTAAGAAATATATCTAACTCCTTCTTAAATATGTTTAATGAATTGGCCTCAACTGCCTTTTGTGGTAGAAAATTCCACAGGTTCACCACTCTCTGGGTGAAGAAATTCCTCCTCATCTCTGTCCTAAATGGCTTACCCCTTATCTTTAGACTGTGACCCCTGGTTCTGGACTCACCCGCTATCGGGAGCATCCTTCCATTGCCTCTCCATACTTGCAACCATCACTCACCTACACAGAGGACTTTTCGACACCTCCCATTCCCGCAGACCAACTGCTTACCTCACTGACCCTGGCGAGGTTCGCAGCCGTCGGAAAGCCCGCACTTGCAGGGGTTAAATGGGGATAAGCCTCTTAACTTCCTGTTAACTACCTGTTAACAGGCAGTTAATTGGCTGTAATCTCTTTCCCGCCTCGAGGAGATGGGTTCCTGCGCGAGTCAGGGACCCGCCTCCCGGGAAGATGGCAGGGAGGTGGATTGGGAGCGCGTTCTGTATCCGCTCTCAGGTTCTGCCATTTTTCTGGCAGTCCCGCCTCCATACCCGCCTCCCCACAGCTGGGAAAATTCCCCACTCTGTGTTTCTTGTGCGAGGACATCTAAATCTCTCTGTACACAAACATTTAATAGCTTCTCTCCATTTAAAAAGTATTTTCTGTTGTTCTATTCTTCCCACCAACGTGAATAACCTCAACATTTCACCACATTATACTTCATCTGACACCTTATTTCCCAATCACTTAACCAGTCTATATCCCTTTGCAGGCTTTTTGCGACCTCCTCACAGCATCCTTTCCCACCTAACTTTGTATCATCAGCAAATATTGCACTCGCTTCCTTCATCCAAATCATTAATATAGATTGTAAATAGATGTGGTCCAAGTACTGATCCTTGCGGCACACAACTGGTTACCCTTTGCCAATCTGAACGTGACCCCGTTTATCCAACTCTCTGCTTTCTGTCCATTAACCAATCCTCTATCCATGCTAATGTATTACCTCGACTCCCATGAGCCATTATCTGTGTGTAACAACCTTTTGTAAGGCACTGTATCGAATGCCTTTTGGAAATCCAAATACACTACATCAAATGGTTCTTCTTTATCTACCCTGTTAATTAAATTCTCAAAATCTTTAATAAATTTGTCAAACACCATTTCCCTTTCATAAAACCATGTTGACTCTGTCACATCATAATGGCCCAGAAATTCGGGTCGGGGGCTTCCTGCGGGTGCAAGCCCCTGACCTGCACTTACCTAGTGCGCTGGCGATTGAGCTGTGGGCCCGTAGGGGATTCCGATCCTGGGCCTCCTCCAACTGCTGGCGCGCGGGGCTCAGGTAGTTTGATGCATCCCCTGGGATCACGTGGGCCATGGGGAGCAAATGGTAGCAGGGAATGCTTCATTCATTAGTTTGGCAGGAAGAGCTGTCAAACCTATAAATGCTATATGCCCCACAACATCTCTAAAATCTGAAATAATTTTTTTTTAAATCACATTTTTAAAATAAATATAAATTATATGAAATAACTATTTTAAACAATAATTTAAATTTTTGAAAAAATTAATTACATTTTCTAACGGGGCTAAAAATGAACTTAACTTTCTTTAAATATTTAAAAATAATAAACCTGTGGAAAAAATGTATAATTTTAATTAATTCACAAAATTACCTTGTTAAAAGCAGGCCTTGCAAAAAAAGCGTAAGTTCGATGCGCACGCGCTGCCTCTCCAGCGTATGCGTTCCACCTGTCAACCCCTTCTTTCAGGGGAATGGAAGTGCCGGTTTCCCGTGCATACAGAGTGCATGCACGAATCCGGCACTTTCGTTGGGACTACGCGTGAGTACCCAGTGCGTACTCACGTGTTGGGACCCGAATTTATGGGCTATAATCATTTTCTAACTGCCCTGTTACCAATTCTTGATGTCAGGCTAACTGGCCTGTAATTTCCTGTTTTCTCCCTCCCTCCTGTCTTGAATAGCGGGGTTAGTTTAGCTACCTTCCAATCCATTGGGACCTTTCGAGAATCTAGAATTTTGGACGATCACACCCAATGCATCCACTATCGCTGCAGTCACTCTTTTAGAACACTAGGATGTAATCTATCGGGTCCAGGGAATATGTCAGCTTTAAGCTCATTCGTTTCCCAAGTACTTTTTCTCTACTGATATTAATAACTTTAACTTCCTCACTCTCAATAGCCCCTTGTTTCCCTACTATTGTTGGTAGACATTTTGAGTCTTCTAATTTTAAGACAGGTGCAATATATTTATTTTAGGTCAATTACATTTCCTTGTTCCCCAATAGAAGTTCCCGTGTCTCTAAGGGTCCAACGCTTGCTTTTGCTACTCGCTTCATTTTTACATACTTGTAGAAGGTCTTACAATCTGCTCTGATATTTTTGCTAATTTATTCTCATATTCCATTTTCACCCTTTTTATCATTTTCTGGTCATCATTTGCTGGTTTCTAAAGCTCATCCAATCATCAGGCTTACTACTATTCTTCACAATATTATAAGCCTCTGCTTTTAATCTAATACTACCACTAGCTTCTTAAGTTTTGGATCATTTTCCCGTGGATGTTTTATTTTTCAATGGAATGTATATTCGTTAAGAATATTGGAATATTTATTTAAATGTTTTCCAAAGCTTAGCTACCATCATAACTTTTAATCTAGTTTCACAATCCACCTTAGCCAACTCGCCCCTCATACCTACATAATTGGCTTTATTTAATTTTAAAACTCTAGTTTCTGACTCAAGAATATCACTCTCAATTTCCTTTTGTGGTAGAGAATTCCACAGGTTCACCACTCTCTGGGTGAAGAAATTCCTCCTCATCTCTGCCCTAAATGGCGTACCCCTTATCTTTAGACTGTGACCCCTGGTTCTGGACTCACCCACTATCGGGAGCATCCTTCCTGCATCTAGTCTGTCTAGTCCTGTTAGAATTTTATAAGTTTCAATGAGATCCCCTCTCATTCTTCTAAACTCCAGTGACTATAAGCCCAATCGACCCAATCTCTCCTCATACGTCGTTCCTGCCATCCCAGGTATCAGTCTGCTTAATCTTCGCTGCACTCCCTCCATGGCAAGAACATCCTTCCTCAGATAAGGCTACCAAAACTGCACACAATACTCAAGGTGTGGTCACACCAAGGCCCTGAACAACTGCCGTTAGGCATCCTTGTTCCTTTACTCGAATCCTCTCGCTATGAATGCCAACATACCATTTGCCTTCTTAACCAGCTGCTGCACCTGCATGTTTAACTTCAGCGACTGGTACACAAAGACACACGGGTCTCGATGCAATTCCCCTTCTCCCAATCAATTGCCGTTCAGATAATAATATGCCTTTCTGTTTATGCCACCAAAGTGGATAACCTCGCATTTATCCACATTATACTGCATCTGCCATGCATCTGGCAAATCACCCAACCTGTCCAAATCATACTGGATTTTCTCAGCATCCTCCTCACAGCACACACGCCCACCAAGCTTTGTGTCGTCTGAAAACTTGCAGATATTACATCTAGTTCCATCGTCTAGATCATTTATATATATTGTGAATAGCTGGGGTCCCAGCACCGATCCCTGTGGTACCCCACTAGTCACTGCCTGCCATTCGGAAAAGACCCGTTTATTCCAACTCTTTGCTTCCTGTCTGCCAACCAGTTCTATATCCAAGTCAGTACATTACCACCAATTCCATGTGTTTTAACTTTACATGCTAATCTCTTTTGCGGGAACATATCAAAAGCCTTCTTAAAGCCCAAATACACCACATCCACGAGTTCTCCCTTATCTATTCCACCAGTTGCATCTTCAAAAAATTCCAGTAGATTAGTCAAGCACGATTTACCTTTTGTAAATCCATGTTGACTTTTTCCAATCCTGTCACTGTTTTCCAAGTGCTCTGCTATTACATCTTTGATAATGGACTCTAGCATTTTCCCCACTACAGATGTCAGGATTACTGGTCTATAATTCCCCGTTTTCTCTCTACCACATTTTTTGAATGGTGGGGTTACATTATCTACCCTCCAACCCATGGAACTATTCCAGAGTCTATTGAATTTTGGAAGATGACGAGCAATGCATTTACTATTTCTAGGGCCACTTCCTTAAGTACCCTAGGATGTAGATTATCAGGCCCTGGGGATTTTTCGGCATTCAATCCCATCAATTTCCCTAACAACATTTCCCTACAAATAGTCATTTCATTTAGTTCCTCCCTCGCATTAGACCCTATGTTCCATGACATCTCTGGGAGGTTATTTGTGTACTCCTTTTTGAAGGCAAAACCAAAGTATGTATTCAGTTGGTCAGCCATTTCTTTGTTCCCCATTATAAATTCCCCTGATTCTGGCTGCATGGGACCTACGCTTGACTTCACCAATCTTTTTCTCTTCACATATCTATAGAACCTTTTACAGTCAGCTTTAATGTTGCCTGCAAGCTTACTCTCATACTCTATTGTCGCCCTCTTAATTAATCCCTTTGTCCTCCTTTGCTGAATCCTAAACTGCTCCCATCCTCAGGTTTGCTGCTTTTTCTGGCCAATTTATATGTCCTCTCGTTGTATCTTATGCTATCCCTAATTTCCCTTGTTAACAACGGTTGAGTCACCTTTTTTGTTTTATTTTTATGCCAAACAGGGATGAACGAATTCTGTAGTTCCTCCATGCGATCTTTAAATGTTTGCCATTGCCTCTCCACCGTCAACCCTTTAACTAACGTTCCCCAATCCATCCTAGCCAACTCGTAGTACCATCGTAGTTTCCTTTATTTAAATTCAGGACCCTAGTCTCTGTGTCAAATACTTCACACTCCTTCTTAATGAAGAATTCCATCATATTATGATCGCTCCGTCCCAAGGGGCCTCGCACAATAATATTGCTAATTAATCCTTTCTCATTACATAATACCCAGTGTAAGATGGCCTGATCTCTAGTTGGTTGCGGTTTCAACAGAGTGCTGCGAGTTGGGTGAGTCAATTGGGTGAGTCAGGGAGGATTAACTGGTTGCTAAAATGAAACTTTTGTTTGTTTCACATTTACTGTTACTGTCTACTGTTTAAATTCACAGAATCACAGAAACCCCACAGTGCAGATAGAGGCCATTTCGGCCCATCGAGCCTGCACCGACACATATCCCACCCGATCCCCGTAACCCCTACACCAACACATATCCCACCCTATCCCCGTAACCCCACGTATTTAATCCCCCTAACACTAAGGGTCAATTTATCATAGCCAATCAACCTAACCCGCACATCTTTGGACTGTGGGAGGAAACCAGAGCACCCGGAGAAAACCCACGCAAACACGGGGAGAATGTGCAAACTCCACACAGACAGTCACCCGAGGCCGGATTTGAACCCGGGTCCCTGGCGCTGTGAGGCAACAGTGCTAACCACTATGCCACCGTGCATTCTAAATTCTAAATTTCCCAGCTGTAAGCAGGGTTACAAAAGGGTATACAATGCCTACAATTCATAGCAGCTGAAGGCAGTTAATTAGGAAAACTACATTAAGCTGGTTTTCCTGTAGCTGGGCTCAGGAAGTCTCCCTTGTTTCAGGGCCTATAAAACAGGCTTTGAAGTGCGATTTTGCACTGAGTGTGGTTTCAACAGGGTGCTGCGAGTTCAGTGAGTCAAAGTTAGTTGAGGAGTGGAAGGAGGAGCTCCCTTGCTTCGCCTTTGTTTTTCCTAACTTTTCACCCTGTAGGAAGAGGCCAGTGTTGGGAGCAGCAGGAGAGTAGTGAGTATTTAAACTCACTTTTGTGTGCTTTTTCTCAAAGGCTGGTCAATCTCGCAGACCGGCAGTGGCATTCTAGAGCCACGCCATGATTCAAAAAGTGACACGAGCAAGAGGAAGCAGCTGATTGGGTCTGCACGGCCAGCTGAATATTTATACTACTCTATAGTTTGACAGTTAAAGTTAATAGTTTATATAGTTTAGGAGGTCTTAATTTTTGTGGTTATAGTTTCTAAGGTCGCTGTTGTGTATCGGGGAGTGCTAGTAACCAAGGGCCCTTGAATATATATTTAATTGTAGTGTATATCATTCAATTTAATTTTTAATTTTAGTTAATTTAGTTTAAGTTATTAATTCAGTAGAATTATAGTAGCTAATACTCTCCCCATTTTGAATTTAATCCACTTGCCTAAACTAGAGAGCAAAAGAGCTGTATCTCTCACCAACCAATCACCTACCTGCTGTCCTGTTACTCCTTGTTTTTTTTTGTTTTTCAATTGCAGCTCAACTCCCTTTATGCCACCTTCTCCGCTGCCACCGCTTCTGCTCAGGTCCGTGCTCTGTCCTGAGCGTTCTCCGCTGCTCCCTTTATGCCACCACCTCCGCTGCCACCACTCCCACTCAAGTCCGCTCGTGTCCTCTGCAAACTTTGAAATTATGCCATGTATACCCAAATGCAGGTAATTATTTTATATCAAAAAGAGCAGCGGTCCTCATACCTTCCCCTGGGGAACACCACTACTCTCAGCATTCTTTACTTTATCTAAATTCTTATCCACACAGCTGCTGTGCTTTAAACCTTCAATTTTGCTAACAAGTCTATTGCTTGGTAATTTATCTAACGCCTGTTGAAAGTTCATAAACACAACATCAACTGCATTACCCTCATCCACCATTTCCATTACTTCATCAAATAACGCAATCAAGGTCGTCAAACATGATTTGCCGTTATCAAATTCGTGATGGTTTTTATTTATTTCCCCATTCTATTCCAAATTCCTCTTAAATTTGTCCCAGATTAATTAGGAACCCGATATTTATAATAAGCTTCATTTTTCTGCTGCATTTTAATCTCTCTAGTTTTAGTCGTCGAGGAAGATTTAGCTTTGGACACTGTTCCTTTCCCTTTCTTGGGAATGTATCATGTCTCTACCCAGATATCTCCTCTTCGAAGGCCTACCATTGCTCATTTGCTGTTTTAGCTGCCAATCTTTGATTTCAATCCACCTGGGCCGGATGCCTGTTCAACTTACTGAAAATCTTTTAGTTGAATATTTTTACATTTGATGTTTACTTGTCTTTCTGCATAACTAGTTTAAACTAATGATGTTGTGATTATCTTTTCCAAATTCTTTCCAACTGAGACATGTTGCACTTGCAACACTTCATTCCCGGGAATTAGATCCAGCACTGATTCCTTCCTCAAGTACTGGTCAAGAACGTTTTCTTGCAAAATTTCAGGAATTCATCCCCCGCTTTGCTGTTTACAATGTTAATTTACCAGTCTGTATTAGGATAATTGAAGTTCATATTATGACTGCTGTAACGTTTATTCCATCTTTCTGCAATTTGCCTTCACATTTGCTCCACTACATCCTTCCCACTATTTGGCGGCTCATAGCATACACCCAGCAGCGTAATTTTTCCTCTATTATTCCTTACTTCTAACCAAACAGATTCTGTATTTACATCCTGAAGTTCATCATCCCTTTCTAGTGCTGTAACATTATATTTGATCAATACTGCCAGCCTTTCATTTTACCTTCCCTATCTTTACTGACTAAATTGTAGCCAGGAATATTAAATGCCCATTCCTCTCGATTGAGCCAGCTTCTGTTATTGCCACTAAATCATAAGCCTATTTAGCTACTATTGCCTGCAACTCCTCAATCTCATTTACCACGCTTCCAGCGTTTACACACGTGCACTCTAATCACATTTTATTCAGCCACGCATTTTCCCTTTCTGATCCCTCCGATTTCTGAACAACTCTTTATTCTGATGCTGTTTTTCTCTTCCAGTCCGCTGTGTACCTTGTATTTCGTCTCTAATGCTTCATTCTTGTTCCCCTCTCCTTGCCAAATTAGTTTAACCCCCTTCCATAGCACTAGTTAACTTCCCTGTGAAGGCATTGGTCCCAGCCCTGTTGAGGTGCAATCCATCCATCTTGAAATCTTGAAATCCATCTTTACTGACCCAGAACTGCACCCAATGCCCAAGCAATCTGAAACCCTTTTCTCCTGCACCATTTTTCCAGCCATGCGTCAATCTACCTCAACTTATTCGTCCTATGCACACTTGTGCGTGGCACTAGAAGTAATCCAGATATTAATAAATTTGAGGTCCTGCTCTTTAACTGCCTCCCTAGCTCCTGAAATTCTGTCTGTAGGATATCAATCTTTTTTCCCACCTACATCATTGGTTCCAACATGGACCACCACTCCGGTTGTTCCCCTTCCCCCTGGTACCAAGGAGGTCAAACACTAAGTGGGACTCACACCTGTGGTTCCAGCAACGCTTGTTTATCACCCTGACAATCGAAACCACTGCATTTTTAAACTTTGCTCTGCAACCCGTGCAATCATTTGCCCCACCGTGCCGTGAACGTGCTCTAGACTGCACCCCGGAGCTGTTGTCACTCTCATCTGAGCTTGAAATCGAGCAATTGAAGGTAATTCCTGCACACATGTTTATCCAGTCCTGGAGTTCCCACCTGGCACAGGAATTGTAGGCAACTGGTGCCAGCTCTCCCATTACTTTGCTTAAAAGTCTATTAACTTATCTTTGACATGCGTGTGTTTTATGTTTTGTATCCCCTTGCTCCTATTTATTATTAATTATTTGTTTATACTGGCCTGTAGTTAATGCAATTCGGATCACTTAATTATGTTAACTTCTACTTAGTTAATTTTAATTTTATCCACTTAGATTTAATTAATTACACTGATTAATTACTTATTTACTGTTGTCCCTTGGTTTAAATTACTAAGCATCTCCTTCCACCTCTGCAACGATTCCCACTCTCACCAAATTCCCATCGCCATTCTGTTTAGCAAGCCACTGCATTGAGCAGATTTACCCAACTGTGTTTTCATCCCGCTCTGTGCAGACAGGTCTCTACTTCAGTGGATAGCTCTCTAATTTGTATCTTTTAGAAACAAAGGCCTAGAAATTCGGTATGGCCCCGCCAGGTCTTTTGCGCCCGAAATTTTGCGCCCGCCAGGATTCCCGTAGCGCCCGCCTAAAATTCAGTTGCGATGGGCCAAGACGGCGGCGGGCGCTATTGCAGGGTTTGGCCGCCTCGCTAGGGGCAATGAATGTCACTTTCAGGCGTGCAGCTCCCGCTGCGGCACCCGATGCGGTGCGGCAGGCTGGGGTACTGCAGGCCTCCTCCTTCTCTTAAGGAGAAGCTGCCTGCAGCCGTCAGATCACCGGTGGATTCCCCCGGCAAATGAGCCCGGCACCACGGAGAAGTGCCGGGCTCGCGGGACTCAGACATCAATGCCGCGGGGGGGTGGTGCAGGAGTCCGGGGAGGGAGGTGCGGGCAGGCGGCCGCCGGGGAAGCGGCCGGCCGCCGCTCCACCTTTATGCGCCGGCCTTTCGGAGCTGCAAGACCCCGTTTCACAAACGCTGTTTGCGGCTGCCACGGGCAAGGCGGCCGCAACTGAATTTGGCCATCGGGCCGGAATAGCATTGCAACCGGGGCACTGCGCACACCGATGACGTCATCGGTGCCGGCGCGGCGCTACCGGCTAACGCCGATGTTAGGGTCCATCTGAATTTCGGGCGATAAAAAACTTCAGGCGCAAACCACTTTATAGCCAATAAGTGGGCGCAAACGCGACTGAATTTCTAGGCCAAACTATTTACTGTTGGTCAGTCAACTGCCGGCCACAATAATTAACAACTACTCAGGGAGCCACTTAAAGCTGATTGACTGCGCACTGCCTCTGACTTGCAGTTTTAAAGTAAAGTTTATATTAAGAAAAAATGTTTAAATCAGACTGATAACAACACACCAGTGAATTCCCACTCTCACCAAATTCCCGTCGCTACTTTGTGTAGTAAGCCACTCCATTTAGTAGATCCAGCCAACTCTGTACGCACCTAGAACTGTGCTCACAGCTATTCTTTGTAACACATTTTTTCAAGAGGGGGAAGAAGGCTAATTGGATCACTACGCAGTAGTTAATCTAACTTGAGATGGACAATATTAAACTCCCAATTTTAACCTAACCTGCCCAGCGGGAAGGGAACCAGTTCAGGTATGCATCCCACCGAATTTTACTTTCGCTTGAGTTACAAGCTTCCTGTGAGATCAACTACAATCTAAGAAATATTGTATAAAGATTTATCATAATTTATATTAATTGGCGTATTTCAGGTGAATCTTCCTCTCCTCTCATCATGTTGTAAAATTGGATTGGGGTTTACGATCTATATCTAGAGTTCTATATATGTACCCTTATTTTCTATTCCTATTGTGCCAGCTTTCCAGTTCTGATCTCAACGACCTGAAACTCTGTTTCTCGCTCCACAGATGCTGCCTGACCTGCTGAGTATTTCCAGCATTTTCTGTTTTTATTTCAAATTTCCAGCAACTGCGGTATTTTGCTTTTGTTTTCCAGATTTACTCAGGAGTGGTTAGATTCGAAGCACAATGGTAGCTGATATTGTTTATTCTGTTCATCCCGCTGCTTCCAGGATTTGCCAGTGCAAGTGACCGAGAATGTGTAATATGTCTGCCTGTGTGTGCTGGCTGCATTATAATAATACTAGCTGAAGTGCCCGGTGGTGCCGAGGCTTTTTTGAGGGCCTGTTGTTGTTGCAAGAGAGAGAGAGAGCGACTGGGGGGAAGAGAGAGAGCATGGGGGGAAGAGAGAGAGCGGACTGGGGGGAAGAGAGAGAGCGACTGGGTGGGAAGAGAGAGAGTGACTGAAGGAAGAGAGAGAGAGCGACTGTGGGGAAGAGTGAGAGCGACTGGGGGGAAGAGAGAGAGCGACTGGGGGAAGAGAGAGAGCAACTGGGGGTTAGAGAGGGAGCGACTGGGTGGGAAAGAGAGGAGCGACTGGGGGTGGAAGAGAGAGAGCGACTGGGGGGTGAAGAGAGAGAGCGACTGGGGGAGAGAGAGCGAGGGGGGAGAGAGAGCAACTGGAGGGGGAAGAGAGAGAGCGACTGGGAGGGAAAGAGAGAGAGCGACTTGGGGGGGAAGAGAGAGCACGACTGGGGGGGAAGAGAGAGTTCGACTGGGGGGGAACTTGGCCCGATGGACCCCTGCGAAGGAAGAAAGTAAGCTCTCCCTCCCTGTCCCACCCCCTCACTCTTTCCCTCCCTGTCCACCCCCTCACTCTTTCCCTCCCTGTCCACCCCGTCACTCTCTTTCCCTCCCTCACCCTCTCTCTCCCTCCCCCGTCTCTCCTGCTTTACTCTCCCTCCCCCTCTCCTCATGCTCTCCCTCCCTCACCATCTCTCTCTCTCCTCCTGTCTCTCCCTGCTTTACTCTCTCCCCCTCTCTCTCCCTCCCCCCCCTCCCCCTCCCCCTCTCTCTCGCCTCCCCACCCTCTCCCCTCCCCACTTCTCTCTCTCCCCTCCCCCCCGCCCTCTCTCTCTTCCCTCCCCCTCCTCTCCCTCCCCCCACCCTCTCTCCTCTCCCCCTCCCCCCAACCTCTCTCTCTTCCCTCTCCCCCACCCTCTCTCTCTTCCCTCCCCCCACTCTCTCTCTTCCTCCCCCACTCTCTCTCTTCCCTCCCCCACCTCTCTCTCTTCCCTCCCCCCCACCCTCTCTCTCTTCCTCCCCCACCCTCTCTCTCTTCCCTCCCCACCCTCTCTCTCTTCCCTTCCCCCACCCTCTCTCTCTTCCCTCCCCCCACCCTCTCTCTCTTCCCTCCCCCCACCCTTTCTCTCTCCCTCCCCCACCCTCTCTCTCTTCCCTCCCCCCACCCTCTCTCTCTTCCCTCCCCCCACCCTCTCTCTCTTCCCTCCCCCCACACCCTCTCTCTTCCCTCCCCCACCCTCTCTCTCTTCCCTCCCCGCCTCTCTCTCTTCCCTACCCCGCCCTCTCTCTCTTCCCTCCCCACCCTCTCTCTCTTCCTCCCCCACCCTCTCTCTCTTCCTCTCCCTCCTTGCCCCTCTCCCTCCCTGCCCTCTCCCCTCTCCCTCCCTATTTCTCTGTCTCTCTGACGTCTGTTCCCCTCTGTCGCTCTCAGTTTTTCTTCTTGCGTGGTGCTCAATTTGCTACACCAGGCCCCGCCGTCTTCCCGCTCTCGGGCCAAGCTAAGAGCCGGGCTCTGGCCCCACACCGCCAGGATCAGCACCGAGGAACCCGCCCGCCGCCCAATGTGAACGAAGACCCTCCTTACCTGTCA